>NC_053402.1:11425323-11725323 GCF_016859285.1 Xiphias gladius | reverse complement strand
TTGTGTGCCCACATGTATCACTGCTGTTCGTGCGTATTCTTTATGTGTATACATGCATATATATTTGTCTTTACTATGTCATATGTACATATGTTTTTCCAGCATGCATAATAAAATCACAGTGGGCCATGAGTGTCTTTTATGTCCACATTCTAATATGTTCATTTGGATGTAGCCACAGCTTGAACTCACTTGAAACCATTGAGCTGGAACATTATTAAGTCTACATGTCTCCACTGTTATATCAGAAATGCATAGGGCACCCCTTAAGCAATGAGAGCACACAGGTTTATGTAACCTGCATAATGTGGCCTCAGCCTTTGGGATAACTTACATCAATTATGCATATAAGGCCAGGATAGACTGGGCCGGGCTGGGTCTCTTGGGCTGGATCATGGGGCTTTCACGCAGCTGCTCCCCCATTCTCAGAGGACCTGCACTGTGATGAGGAGGATTGGAGGTAAAGGGCAGGGGCTCCGAGGCTACCCACTGCAATGACAAGTGGTTTCTCTTTGGTGGCTGCGGCTGATGGGAGTGGCTGCTCTTTGTATTTATGACTCTGAGTTTTTAAATCTATACATTACGTGTGGTGGAGCACAGGGGGCACAGACAAGGGAGGGAAAACATGTTTTATACTGTAACTGTAATACCAATTTTGACAAAGAAAAAAAGATCTACATGGCAGAAAGAAAAAATATATTCAAATATCATGGTTTGTGTTTTCTGGGTCATGGGAAGGGTAAGGAGGAAAGGAAGAGTGAAAGAGAGGGAAAAAGGAATGACAGGAGTCTCCATACAAACCTTACATTTTCCTTTTCTCTAATTCGTCGCATCTTATTTGATCATTTATGAAGGTCAAGTCATTTGGGAAATAATGCCCTGGGCCGCCACAAGTACACACATACAAACCCATGCGAACACTCTGGGAGTTGATGGGATGTGAAGGAGGTGAAGGGCAATGATGGACACAAAGGTCGCGAGGTACCAACATACTGAATGTTGGAATGGAGGAGACGGAAGCATAGGAGCTGGATTTACAGCAAGAGATATAAAATACAGAGCCAAAAAGGGGGAGATTGTAATCATGAAGCCACAGCAATCACTTGATTATAATTTTTAAAACTTCAAAGCGATGTAACCAGTGCATCCAACGGTTGTAAATATACATTGTACATTTTATAACAGTCATATATTATGGATTTATGCTCACATGAACAATTTCCTTACTGTATAGTGTCTTTACTTGTCATAAGCAATGATAGTTATGTGCTATTTGCATAACAATTATGTCACTTCCTTCTGTCCATCTGCTGTGGATATTTGATGGGTGGGAAGCCAATCACTACTTGTCTTAGTGATAGACACAGATGAATGGAGGTTGTAGCTACATGCAGTAAATCCCTCTAACCTCTTCCCTCCCTTCTTTTATTTATGACCGTGAGTGTAATGCTTGTTAACCCTTGAACCCCTTGCTCTGTGCGTTACAGTGTCTGTGTGTCAGTGTGTAAGAATGTACACACAGTGTCTGTGTGTACATTCAGATTTACCTCACAACTGAAAGAGATGTCTAAAAATAGTGTGGGTCAGGAGCCATTATAAACAGAATGGTGTACACACTTTTCAATCTGCGTCACTCTACAGTACGTCAATACTCCAGTCGTGCAGTACGCGAGTGAGAACTGCAGTGGTGTGGCTGGAAATATGAAAGCATTCAATAGTTTAACCTAGCATTGTATTTTCACTCTCTTATTGTGCAAAATTGTTTTAAAGGAAACTGCAATGAAGGTGAGCAAATCATAAAAAAACATAAAGCCCCTAACTCCTACCCCAGGAATCATTGTTTCTCAATAATTGTGAATTACCTCTTGTCATGGCTGAGCCTATTTTTGTCTGCTGGTGTTTGGCACTTGCATTATGATGCTTTCATGCTGCTGTTTTATGTAATGCTGAAATAAGACTTTAATAAGAACTCATGTTTGAATAGTAGGAGTGTTATGGGCTGAAATGGTTTTGCGGCGTCTAGCAGAGGTTCCTAACAGAGGATAATACTTTAAATTGGCTTTAGGAATTTCTCTTGCACACAGACCATTCACATGATTATTCCCCTGTAATATTGGCATTATGGGAAACTCAATATGGCTTTTGTCTTATAGGATAAATCGTCACATTTGCATTTTTTATCTCTGAATTCATATTCAGCTCAGTATTAGAAATATATTGCATCTGAAAGCAGTGGGTTTATGAGACAGCATGCTTTACTAGTGTTCATTTCCTAAACTGCTGAGCTCCTGCTCTATGGTTTATACTGCTGCTACACTCAGCGACAGTTATGCCAACATTCAGCTTATATCCATGTGTGGACGGTCAGCTGCTGCGTCAGTGATGACATTTAATAAAAAAAGAATGTCTACTTCATTTCCATACATTTCTGTTTGTTGTGCTTAAGTTACTTATTATCAGCAGCATAGCTGCTTGTCTTAGCCTTTTGCCATATATCAGGTGGTCTGAGCTGTATAGCACGGGAATGCTATGCAACAAGCACTGTCAAACAGGTTTGGTCCTGATGACCCTGCTTTTTTTTTTTACATGATTCAGAAGCAAATGCAAAGTAAAAAAATGTTCTTTGGGAATATTTTTTGTTGAAAAACTAACTGAAACAACAAAAGGCCTCTGTTCTTCTGTCGGCAGAAAGAGATGTGTGCGCTAATTGCATCGTTTATTGAGATGGATTGAGATCATCCTCACTGTAGCTTGTCTTTGTCTTCCCCATTAGTCTCTGTCAAGAAAGAAAAAAGGAAGGGCAAGCAGCAGACTCAGGGGACAGCAAAGATCTTATAGAAAAAATAAGGACTTAAAATGGATCATGACCTATGTCTACACATCTGTCTGTGTATATGTTTGTGTGTGTGCACATCTTTGTGGTTTACATCTGTCACTAAGTGCCGGCTAAGAGGATGGAAGAGCAGTGTGCCCTTGATCCGTACGCTGACTTATATCACAGTTATGATAATAATGGGTACACACAGACTCCTCTGCATTGACAATGATGGCTATAATCATACATTCAGTTTGTAAAGAGAGCTTTATACAAAGCCCTAATGGGTAAAAAGCAGGATGATTATGAAAATGTAAGTGAAAGACTATCAGTCAATAAAGTTTTTATGAATTAAACTAAACTTACTAAATGCTTGGCTTTGTGTGTTTGTGGGGGTGTGCGCGCGCGTGTGTGTAGTAATGCAGCTTTGAACAACAGATGGTTTTTTTTTCATAGCGCTCTTGACTGCTGCTGATGTCTCAACAGAAATAACTTAAATGCAGGTTTTTGGGTTGGTGTCGGTTATGAATACTATATACTGTAAAACTTTTAGAGGAGAATACTATAATATACTGGACAAAGACCCTTCCCTCTTACCTACCTATCTACATACCCTCTCTGATGTCCAATTTTGCCAATATTGTTGCAACAATATCAGGCAAAAATAAAATATAATGGTTTGAGAAAGGTAACAATCTGATTTTAACAGTCATGCATAAAAGCTTAAATGACCCCATGTCTTCCAGGATATGTGCAAAGCCTGTCTATTGATGATTCACATGCATGTAATATTATGAGGTGACTGGAGAGAGCATGTCACCTGAAAGCATGAAAAATCCACCTCTTTCTCCAAAAGGTATCCATTTATGGTCCTGGGTTATCAGTCGAAACCAGCTTCCTCCTCAAGCATTGGATCCCCTAGTTCCTGGACCTGTACATGCTCAGTCTACACAATCCTCCTAGCTCTTGAGCTTGGTTAAGTTTGAGCATACATTGATACATTTTTTACCATATTGCTCAAGGAATATATTTTAACTTTGAAATAAGAAACTAGTGTAACAACGTGTAAAATGATCTTGAAAATGTCAATTAGGTACACAGCTAAGTCTATTTTTAGTTTCCAAGTTCTTACAGAGACAATCGTTTCCCATATCCACCCACCCAATCCACCTTGTCCTCTCGCTGCACCTATGAATTAACAGACAATGATAAATGGTAGAAATATGAATGTTCATACTTTTTAGCGGTAGTTACTATAGTGTCTGTTAGAGATCTTTTGGGCTTCTTGTACAGATAAAAATCAGGAGCAGGAGGAGCACTCGGTGGTGGTAATCGCTGATAATAGGAATAAATCTGTAGCCCTGTTACACATCGGCTGATAGAGACAGTGCTGTTTACTTTCTGTCAACAGTCTGGCTGCTGGCAAATGCTTTTGGGTCTTTGTGTGTGTTTGTGCATGTATATTTAAAAGAAAGAAAGAAAGAGTGAGCGTGTAGCAGAGAAGATGTCAGGAGATGAAGAGTATGCAAGTGTGTCAGAAACATCATGCCCCTATATACGGTTATGTAACTAGATAAGAGGTCATGGTCATGTGTGAGTGTAGGAATAATGCAAGGTTTGCAACCTCTGGTAAAAAGGACACCGGGCCTTTCTCCTCTTCCAGACATGAATTCTTGATCTTGGGTAAGAGATCACAGCGAAAGCCCTCAACAGTCTGTTTTACTACATAGCACAGGCAGCAGCTCATTGATCGCAGCCATGTGTTATGGAAATGAAACACTAACAGCATAAAGAATAACACTAACATCATCAAAAATGAACAAAAAAGACTAAAACTGTGATGCCTCATATTCAGCTAAAACGCTGGGTGCAACTTGGATGCAACTTCATTGAAACCTGTTTTGAGTAAACACATCCTGGTGGCTATCTGATTCAAACGAGGAACACGAATGCCTCCAAGTTTTCAAGTTTCAATAACTCCATCTACAGGTATAAAACACTCAAACATGCACAAAGACACAGATAAACAGACACAATTCAATATGTAGATTTAGGTGCAAACATGTGCTTGAGGGCATGTTCATGAATATGTGCCTAGCTACAAATGTAGCCTTCCAAATATCCCTCTCAGTCCCCTGTATCAGAGAATGTCAGATGATTTCAGAATTTGACAAACAATGAATTATTCATCCATTTGTATTTGTTATACCATGATGATGTAAATGCATTGCAGATTAAGTGTTGTTTTTTGCAGCCCTGAAAGGAGACTTTACCTGTGCTAGAAACAAATTTTAATTAATGACGAGGGAAAAATTGTCTACTTGAGGAAATTTATTGAAAAGGGAACTAAAATTTCAGTTTAAATAATTATTCCACTTCCTGAGCCAACACTTTGTTTTGGCATATTGAAAGTGATGCAGCTTCCAGTCTTGTTGGATACTTGTATGTTTGCAACAGCTGGGCTCATCTGTATTCTGGTATTCAGATATGCCCAATGCCGTGTATTCTTGGTAGATTTGGTCAAAGTGAGTAGGGGATCTTTGAGCTGCAGCTTTCAATTCACATTCAAAACCCAGGAAAAAAATAGGAAGACGAGGAGGGATGGAAGAAAAGGAAGCAGAAGGAGGAGATGGAGCGGGGGGAGGGGGTGGAAGAGGACAAATATAAAAAAACACTCAATACTCAAACAATCATCATGTATTTAAATGTTATGAAAAGACAAATACCACAAAGAGTAACACGAAGAACCATATGAAAAATACATTTTTAAATCCCATTTTTGTTGGAATCAACTCACGCTCCCACATCTTCGTCCTCATTATTCTTCAGCTTCTTACAAAGACATCCTTTCTCATCAGTGTCTCTGTGTGTGTTTGTGTATTTGTGCATGTATGTGTGAGAGACATGGCAATAAGCTTTGAGCGAATGGTTTATTTATTGCTGTGAAATGGCCCTAAAAGCTTTGCAATCCTCCATGATTGTCTGCCTGAGTGAGTACAAATTGAAATATCAACACGAGGTCCAAACACCACAAACAAGCCCTCATACGAAAGGCAAAAGTGGTGTTACAGTAGGTGTCTTAACATTAATATATGTGTCAATGTCTGGGCATGTGTTCATGTGATGCCATTACATGATGGATGTAATGCCATTGTGGATAGCACAAAATAGGTGTAGGTCTTTCTATTTGTACACCCTGTGTTGTATGCAGTTAGGGAGGCCAAGGTATGAAGTTTCTCCTCAGTGAAGATCAACTTAACATGAGCTGTTTGAAGCCAAGAATTAAATTGTGCACAAAACTTTTTATTTTGTGTTTTTCTTAACAGCAGGCTGAAAAGCAGTGTTTTAATGCTGTCTCTTGTTGAGACTTTCAGTTGTGTAACAACACCTATCAGTGATTTTGACACAACATGAAATGCACTCTTACATCACTGCAGCAAGGCAAGAGGTTAAACCACTGGACTCCAGCATAAAAACACAATGTTCACCTGGAGTTAAGTTGGTTTTTTTTAGATTTAACCTTGTAGATTCTTTTCTTTAGCCGCCTCAAATCAAGAGAATTTCAGAAGAGCAACAGACCTCTGCTCTTTGAGCAGTGCTTTTCCAGACCAAGATTTCAGCTGGCTTGTTCACACTACCTGCTAACTAATGAATGCTGAAGGGCTTTATTTGTTCTCCAGATGCAACCTGCCTCATATGAATGTGATTAAACCCATATTGTAGTGCCCACGTTTCTTAGGCATATTATGTGTACCATTGAGTAGACTACAGTATATGCTAGTGATCAGCTAGTCATCAGCTTAATAATGCATGTGTGTTTACCCAACATTTATTTACATACTTTTCTCCAACAGGATTTTTTCAGCATCAGCGTTTGTTATGAGTTTTATCACAAACATAGGGTTTATTTTCCTTTCACTGCTTACCCAGTTGTTGGCCGCTCTGCACTTAACTGCTCTGCTCATCAAATCACCCAGACTGGCTGAAATAGCTTTGCACAACCTGCATTGCATGGGGTCAATATAATTAGTTTACCAACTCATGCAGAGGACGCAATGGTTGCACCGCATTTACTCTTGAGACAATGCTTAATACCTCTGCACTTGACTGTGTATTCAATTTAAAGGCAGGTAGGGGGCTAATATGATTTTAGAACATAATTCAAGGTGTGTAAACTGTAAAAAAAAAAGGCACGCTGTTGCTGAAATATGGACAAACACAGTCACCTCTTTGGATCTGGTAGAATGTCGATACATGCAAATAGCCAGCCTGAACGTAAGGCTTAATATTCTGATTTCGTTGTCAGTGACACATACTTTTTCATGGCAGTATGTGTTACCTGGGCTTGATCAAATATTTAAGATGCTCCCTCCACCTCACTCAGTGTTGAAGTTTCAGCACAGGTAATCAAATATTGACGTTCTGTGTTTTATGAAATAGTTTTAGCAAGCTGCACACAAATACATACAGAGAGAGATTTGTTGCACGTGAGCATGCATGCAAGACTACATATTTACATTTCAATACACAGAGATGTATCCAACGTACAAAAACACCCACACACACACACACACACACTCACATGCCAAATAAAGGCAATATAAAATGCTTTTGAAACACAGTTTTTTTCCGTAGATTTGTCCCCTGGGCAGTTTTTTGACCACAGAGAATTTGTTCAAGACGAGGTCAGTCTCAAGTATTATATGGCTCTGATTACATTTGTGGCTCTGCATGTCGCCTTGTTATCCCCTTTCTTTCCCCCTGAGCACTTTTTAAGCAGAGAGCCCACAGGGATTAGAACATCGGGGGGACTCAAATACTCTTCCTCTCCCATTTGATATGGGCTGACATGTGTACATGCACACTGGGTGTGTAAGTGTGTGTGTAAAAGATAGGGAAAACATTTTACATGTACCATATAAATGTTGTGGCAGCACTGGGATGACACATGCACTCTGGGCACTGATGTACATTAGAAGCACATGTGACATGACTGCAAGTAACTGTGTTCTCAGACGTTGGACAGTAGGGATGGGACAACTAATGAGTTTCACATTAAATTATATTCAATAATACCATTGCTGCAGTCATTTAAACTGTAAACTGTTTTTCTTTCCAGCAGATCAGCCTTTTGCCTTTTGCCAGCTCAGGGCTGTTGGACATTTGAATAATTTGTCCTCTACATGAACCTCCCTGAAAATCTTATGACGTTGTTCACAGTTACCAGGATGCTAAAGGGATTATTTGAGGCATATTTGTGGCACTTGTGTTTGATATTTTGGTGCATTTTGTTCCCTCAAAATTAGGAAAATTATCCTTGCTAAGCCCTACAACACACAATGTTCATATTTACAGAGTATGTGTACATCTTCCATATCATTAATACTCGGTGCAATGTTAAATATTGTCCTGCTTTTTGATGTATCCACTGGTCTATGCATTTGCTATTATTATTGCTATTATTTTTTTATTCTATGCAAGTTTGTGACTTCATGAGTTATTAGTGTTTACATGAACATGTGGATGTGAAGCTACCTCAGTAATGGGTGCATTTTATATCTATGCTGTCATAATCTGATAATTTTTGTCAGTGTTGGTTCAAATTAATATTTCAGGAAGCTAATAACATAGCTGTCACAGTTGTTTCTGTCACTAAGATCTCCTGTGACGAATCAAACGTTTTTTTCCATCCATCCTCCTCCTCAGAGTTCTCCTTTCATAGTGACCCCTGGAGACTGTCCCCATAGGTCATCTGTGCAAGCAACAGATTAGGACCCATAGTTATGTTATGCTAAGCGACCTCTAGCGGCCATAGGACTTAGGACGAGTGCAAAGGAGGAAGTTAGATGAGCAACAAAGTCTGCATTAGGAGGAGTTTGGGGTGGATGGATGGGTCAATTAAACACAGGACACCACTGTTCATTTCCTGTGTGAAACCGCTGAACGTTGTTTTTCTTTTTAACAATGACCGTTTTACAACCTTAACCATGTTTAGTGTTGTAACCATGATGACAAAGGTCCTCTAACCTTAATAAAGTACTTTAATCCAAACCAAAATATCCCTATCCCTATATCTAACCTATATCTAATCAAGTACTTTTGGTAGCTGTTTGTACGCAGTTTTTATTATTTCAGAGTTTGTCTGAACTTGGCAAGCACCCCACCTCCATATCAGTAGCTGTTGTCCTGAGGTCTCTGTCTCTCTTTGGGTTCCTCACACTGGTGATCCTGGATAACTGGTAACATGAAGCCGGTTGCCACCTGTCTCTGTTAACACTGGGGTTTCCAGCTACGAGCGGAAGCGGCGGGTTACTACGTTACAAGCCACATAATCAGAACCTTGAATGATGATTGTGATGAGATAAAATGGTATTTCAGTATTGATTAAATGTGTTCAGTTGCTGATATGTTTCCAAGTATTATGGCAACGATTTGTATCCATACAAATCTGGATGCGTTACCATCATCCCAGTCCTCCACACACACACACACACACACACACACACACACACACACACACACACACACACACACACACACACACACACACACACACACACTCTTTCTCTCTCTCTCTCTCTCTCTCTCATTCACTCACTCCTCACTCAGCCCCCCCCAAGGTCTGAGGCAGGATTTGGCCCTTGGGTAGGGACAAACAACCTATGCGGTCATTCAGGTTGGGCTGGAGGACTCTTGTTGGTCTCTTGTCTGTTCTCAGCACAGATTCCAGTGTCCCCCTGTCTGCCTTTTTTCTCTCTCCCAGTCATTTGTCCATGCCTGCTGCCCTCCATCCATTTTCTTTCTGTCTCTCCACACATCCATGCCCCCCACCCATATTTTTCTCACTCTGTGCTCATCTCTCCATTCACCCCTTTCCCTCAACTCACCAGCCTGCCCACTTTCTGTCCTCGCTTCTCCACCTGATAACATGCAGGGTAGGCCAATGCTACGCTTCGCCGGCTCTCCTCCCTGCTTTACATAAAAAATGTGACAGGTGTACAGAGAGAAACAGGAGGCGTGCGCGCGCACGCACACACACACACACACACACACACACACACACACACACACACACACACACACACACACACACACACACACACACACACACACACACACACACACACATTTATGTACCCTACTGGAAAATGTTTATCTATTTTCACCATGAGTCATCAGCCTGGTGAGAGACTAGCACCGGCAATGGAGTAATGAAATTTAAAGCTGTCTTTCAGTAGCTAGCTTCACTTTCAACAGGAGTGCTGAAGCAGCAAGACATGGATATGAATAATGCCATAATTCATGCCCAAAACATTAATTTTTCTGGCTTGCCAGCTCTAGATCCCTGTGAAATGTTTTGCAGAGATCAAGTCTTGGTTGTTGTCCTTGTGGTACTCTAATAAAGTTATAAGGACAATATACTTTATAAAGATACAAGAGGAGGTTGGGGTGTTTCAACATGTGGTAAAAGCAAGAGGAAATCCCTGTTTAATCCTCATTAATATTCTGAATTACAATATTGAAGAACATTTTACTTTATATAATGCGTGCGGGGAGAAAAAGCCAAAGGGAAAACTAATCAGTCTGAGCAGGAGTAGGCTGAAAAATGATAAAAATTTAAAAACAACATGTTTTTCTTCTGCTATAAAGAATTACTCCACCAAGTTATATAAATTGCTCTAAAAATGTAAAATAAGTGAGATGCTGGAGGTGCAGTGATTACCAAAATAAGAGAAACCTTGCAGGTTTCTGGTAGGGCCATGTAGTACATTGTACAATTCCTTCCGAAGCCAAACTTGAACAGCACGAAGGAAAATGATGAATACTAGCCAATATATAATTCTCTGCTGGTGGTGCCACCTCCGGGATGCTTACACTCACTCTTACACTTTGTACAGGGCAAAATGAGTTTTGGTGACATAAAAACAGATTGTTGGTCAGCAGGGGCTGCTAAGGCTGAATATTAGTTGGCAGTGTTTCCTCCTTGATGGTCTCACCTGTCTGACAATGTCTGAAACTGCTGACTAAAATGCTAGAGAAAGTTACCACAGGGAGACAGAAAGACAAAAAAAAAAGACCTTTGTCACATGAGTAGTGGTCAGGAAGTAGCAGTGAGGAGAGTTGTAAGAAAAAATTAACATATAGTAACGCAATGCACCGTACAACTCTGCGCAAATGGCACAAAAGGTACCGCAGAGAACTAGCTACTTATTAATCATAAGTTTGGCTTAATTTATCACTAGTTATTCGGCTCCCCTCAAAAGGAAACACAGTGATGAAAACCAGAGGAGGAAAAGTGGTCAGAAGATGACATTTGACAGAAGCAATCAAATTTAACAGCCCATTGTTGTTCGTTTATGACTGCCTGTAAACAGCTTCACACTCGTTTGGGCATAAGGGTTACCCGGTTTGGGTTTGCACCTGAAAAAATGTTCTGCTGTATTGCTGTAATAAAGAATACAGTTATGTTTGTGTCAGTGGGGACCAGTAACATTTTGAGCTGCTGAGTTTGCTTGGGGCTGTTTCAACGGCTGTGCAGTTTTTAAAAAGTATCAGCTCATCCATTACCAACCAGACCATTCTGACTATAATCCAGTTGAGTGAATCATAATCAGTAGAAGCCTTGAGCAAGATGGTGGCGTGGAAAGGGCAGGCTTTCGACTGCACAGCCCGTTCATGGCCACATGACAGCAAACATCCGCTCTGCTTAAGTGTTATTGAGCTGACTCTGAACTTTGACCTCACTATGGAAGGGGAGCAAGAAAATTTCCCTGCTGAGATCAAACCAATGTCACTGGGCAGTAAACAAACAAACGAAACAAAAGGCTAAAGCAAATCTGGGGAGTGCACAACACACACAGGAGAAGAAGGTTTTGTCTTACATTTTTTTGGCCATGCTATTGTCATGGCTCCAGGGTAGGCAATGTCTGTGTGTCATCACGTTGGTCAGTCCGCCACTTTGGTCCAGACTGAAATACCTTATCTATTGGAATATATTATCATGAAATCATGAAATTTTGTAGCGTTTTCATATGTAAAACTACGACTGTAAACATGGTAAACATCACAAGCATTGTGATGTTAGCACATCTCAAAGCACCGCTGTGCTCGCTTACAGCCTCACGGACCTGCAAGAGAGGCTGTAGACTCTTAGTCTTGCCATGTTTATACTTGACATAAAAGTCTGACAGCAAACCAGTTTGATATATTTTGTGATGAATGTCTTCCTTAATGAATGCTAACGACGGATGGGCAGAGTGAGTGAGCAGGAAAGGATGATCATGACTGTAAGCAGAGAGTGAAAGCTATAAGAAAGAAGTGCAAATGATACAATGCTGGGCTTGGAAACAGGTCAAGAGAATATATGTAAGTGTGCAGGCAGAGGAAGGAGAGAGTGAAGAACAAAGCAAAGAGAATGAGGGAGAAGCAGTGATAAGAGGATGAGGAGAGAAGAGGAGGAGGCTCCTCCAGGGTGTAATTAAGGCTCAGTATTCTGTTCGCCATTGACCACTAGCACTTGAGAGAGATGAGGGGGAAAGACTCACAAGAGAAGATGCAATGAGATGAGAAAAGAACGCAAGGGAAGGAGTCCCATGGCGACAGACAAAGAAAAAAAGGTAAACAAAGAAAAAGGGACTATGCAAAAGGGGAGGAAGAAACAAGTGGGGACAGTGGAATTAAAGAAAATGCTAACTAAAGTGGAAAAAAAGGGCATTGTGGAAATGAAGTTTAAAAAATAAAAGAATAGAAAATCACAGAGAGAAAATGAAACGATAAGAGGGTTAGAGATCTGATTGATAACTGAAGGAGAGGGAAAGAACGAGAGGTCAAAAGTTTTTTCTTCTGCTTTGCTCCTTTATCCTTATTGTTACATGTTTTTACTTTGAGTTGATGATGGAAAAATACATTTAAGAATCAGCCCTTAGTTATTATGTTTGAAGATCTCTTTTGCTGTGGCTCTGCCTTGGGAAATCAACCACACTGTAGAAACTGTAGAGTATGTAGGCCTCACACTGAATGCAACAAGTGAAACTGTCCACTATGCCGTGACAGTGTCTTTTGTCTGACAAACTGATATATCAGCGAGAAGCTTGGCTTTTAGTTGACCGATGTTTTTCCCCGTCAAAGACAGCCCTGGTTGAAAGAGTGAGAGAGAATCAGACAAAGAAGGGAAAGAGTGACTGGACTGTTTCTTCCATTGGCACTGGGCTGTGATGAGGCTCTGTGACGGAGAAATTCTGTCTCATTTTCATCACTATTTGACTCTTTCCATCTCTAATCTAGAAAGTGGTTTTGCAGTATCACGATGGGGAAAAGCTATGTTGCTATAGGGAAGGCAAAGGCTGAGAGGAGGAAGGTTTAAAATGTTTGTGTCAGTGTTTGAAAAGACAGAGGCACCGGGGGAAGAGGGGTTAGTAATGTGTTCATCTGTTGAGATTGTTTCTGATAAATTTTTGATTCTTTTTAATTTTGTGATTAGTAAGTCTTTCGTGCGTTGGTGATAAGGCAGAGGCTTTGTACTTTTCCAGTCGAGAAATTAGTTGCTTTCATCTATCCACAGGGATTAAGAGAACGATTTTGATCTATTTTCTAAACAGGATATAACACAGGTTGAGTGAAAAAGGTTTAATTATTTAAGTATAGGCTTTAATACACTTAATTCCTCTGAGTAAACTGTGCCAAATTTGAAAATTAGGTTTAGTCAAATTATATTACTGATCCGATAAAAAAAAAAAAAAAGTCTCGGTTATCAATTGACTCAGCAGTTTCAAGGAAAAAAAGACACTGAAATATTCGGCTGCTTGACTTTTCCCTTTGTTTAAATTCATCACATCAAGTCCAGTCTGTCAATGTCCGTGTTGTACAAGTACAGAAACATTGGACATAAAATGCATCTTATTACTTTACTTTAAAAGCTTCCCTTATTTTGTGCTGTTTTAGTTCATGTGGCTTACAGATATTTGTTTCCTCTGTATCTAGTTTGTGACGCAGGAACCCTAGGACTGTTTAAAACTTTCATACAAGCTGGTTTCAAAACTTAATTAATTTTGTATACGTGGGGAATGGTCTGCATAGCACAATATAATGTGGAGATTTGCAAAAGGAAATGCCTTTGAAACTGGCATGCCCTTGAAGGAACCTCTCTTGGGATTTGCTGGCTCCCACAGGATACAGAAGTCAAGCGTACAGAACATCTATGCTCTAACATGAAACACTGATCCTATTACATTTGACATGTCAGACATATTCAACTGATAGGAGAGGCCCAACAAACACTGTTAATTGTTTTATCTGGTATTTGGCCATAGAGGGATGTGCACCAAGACGTGCATTATTAATATAAAAATATAAAACACTGAACCTGATATAATGTCTGATTGTGGAGCACTTTCACCCAAACCCCTGCAACCATAACTGATGATGACAATTCAACTCACGTTCAGCGGGATGAATTGAAGCATGAAGATAATTTGAAAAAGTCACCGTAATTGACGCTGACAGTCGTAGGATGACTGCGTGTTGGCTGCTGTTTCCCTTCCGAAAGGAGGTTTGGCGCTGCGAGCGGTTGGTCGGATGGGCTCGCCGCTGATTCTGAGCTCCCCCGGGTGCTGTGGTGAGTCAGGTTCCCTGTCGCAATGCATTCGCTACAGCACAGACATGCTCTGGGGAGTCCATGACTGATCTCTTTGCCCTGCAGTGCGTGGTTTGTGTGTGTGTGTGTGTGTGTGTGTGTGTGTGTGTATACATGTCTTTCTGTGGTTGTGTGGACAAATGTTAGTTTGAAACCATCGCTGTGAGGACATTTTGGCCGGTCCTCACAACTTCAAAGGACTGTTTTTGGGTTAAGACTTGGTTTTAGGGTTAGGATTAAGGTTAGGCATTTATTTGTGGTGGCTGAGGTCAGAGTACGGGGCTCGGGAATGCATTACGTCAACGAGTGTCCTCACAAATAACGGAAGACAGGTATGGGTGTATGTGTGAGAGTCTTAGGGTGGGTGATAGTGTGTATATGGTAGACTACAAAACAGACTTTAGAGCTCCTTGTTGATGTTAAATACCTAGACCCAGTAGGCACATGGAAAACACTCATCCAAAGTGCAAGATGTACATAATTTTTTGTCTTCACACAAACAGTATGAATATGACAGTTTGCTTTTGCTTGCAGTTTGGAAAGCTGCAATACAATATGTTAAATGCCCATCATCTGTGTATAACATTGAGTACTACAATGATCAAGTGCTATTTTCTGCATGTGGGCTAATAATACAGTGTATATGCTGGTGTTTGTAGGCATGCTGTGTTTTTGTGTGTGTGTGTGTGTGTGTGTGTGTGTGTGAGTGTGTTTGTGTGTGTGAGCGCACTGTATCTGCTCACATGCATCATGGGGTTGCCACATCAATGACAAAGATGGATGAAGCACACTGCTCTCCATTTGCAAATCACTTGACCAGTAATAAAATAAAATAGTAATTTATCAACAATGAATTTAAATTTAAATTTATAATATAAACAGTAACAGTAATAGTACTAGAAGACTTTCAGGATAAATATCCCTATAGTGTGCTTGATCTGTCACACGATTCAGAGAGGCCAGAGTGTCACTGCTGTGTATGTGTGTATGTGTGTGTGTGTGTGTGTGTGTGTGTGTCTCCTCAATCAGCTCACCCACCCAACGGTTCAAGAACCCTGGCTCTTCACCCCGTCACTGCCAGATTGTTCTGCCGACCTCCTGACACACTCTTGGCCGCCCCTGTATCTCATGTACTTGAATTCTTTCCCGTTTTGCCTCGTGCCTTTACTAACTGTGTTCGCCCGTCTTTAGGATTCCCTGTGCTCTCTCCTTCGTTGTGTTTCCTTGCCCACCCGGGCCCCTTCCGGTCGCCAGCCTGGCTTCCTAACTTATCTGCCTCAGCCTGCCTCCCATCTCCACCACCGCAACCATTCCCCTTAGTCCTACAATAAACCCACTTTTCCTCACCACCTTGTTGTCTGTGTCTGCATTTGGGTCCAGAAACAAACAAGCCACAACACAGAGATTGCCAAATAAACCACCCTTCCAATTATATTATTGGTCGATTAATATAACCTTTGCCGTTTGGGAAACTTCAGCCAACAGTGCTTCAAAAGTTTAAATATATATCTGTTTGGAAAGTGGTGAGCACCCGCGACAGAATGAGGTTAACAGTCTGGGAGTGAATGTATAGACTAATTATACAAAACAAGAAAGTGTATAAATGGGAAAAATTTTAATATCTGAAGCCTGATTTCCCCCCCTAACACAGGAAGCATTGATTATAAAAGAAATATTCTTTCATTACTTTGGTTTGTCGGGGCAGTCTCTTGTGCTACTGTTCTTACATTGTGTATTGATCAAGTGAATAAGCACTTTGATCAGTACCCTGCATTGTTCCACTTAATGAACTACTTGGTACTCTGATATAGATCAGGTAGAAAAATCGGTGCACGTCACTGAGAGAATGCATCGCTCGCTGACAGGAGTTAATTCATTTTACATGGCAGAAATACATCGTTGGACTGTAGATGCAGTTGTTGCTATTCTAAAGTATGCCTTGTGATGCATGGCTGAGCCTCACTGGATATTGTTTTAACTCACCTGCCTTGCTCTAGCCTTGAAAGTAGCGGCTTAGAACGCGACTCTTCTACATTCTGCATTGTTCAGGTCTGTGATTCAGTTAGTTAGGGTTTCATATGTCCCTCTTACATCTTTATATTAATTCTATTCTAGCTTGTTCCTGTCATCTTGGTGACAGTTTGGGTACCAGGAGCTGTTGTCAGCTCCTCCTGTCATATGTAATATAACACTAGCAACAAGCATCTGGTCTGGTCGAAGCAGTCAGGAATCCTGCAATAAATAAATTTGAGAATAGACGAGTTAGCAATGCTGTGACTAAGTTGTTGTTTTTGCCAGTGCATGACATTTGCTCTGATTAAATTAAGCATTATGTAAACACTGTCTAAACAAGGTATGTTTATTGAAAATTTGTTTGTGTTGCCGAATACACCAAAAGAAGACAACGTGTGTGTGACAATTAAGTTTGCAGTAAAACTTTCGCAATTAAAATTTTTTTGGCCTTTTAAAATTTGTCGTGGGATTCTCACTTAAATAGTCGCATAAACTGCAACATTCCCTATAATAATCTTGTTTTAATATTTTCAGATGAAGGGGGTTTCACCTGTCTCAATATGCAACTCTATATTCATGACCATGAGAAGAGAATAAGAAACTGGTTTCTTTATATAATCCTTACATGCTCTCCAACCTCTGCCCTCTTCTTATGCCTATAGAGGAGCCACTTCGGTGGTAAATTTCCTCTCGAGACATGCTTATCTGAAGACAAGTGAAGGGGGTGTGGAGTTGGGAGAGATAAGAGGGAGGAAGGAATCCAACACTTAGGTAACCTCCATGTCCCTTTAATGTCTCATCCATCTCCTCAAATTTCCTATTCTTTATCTTGATGCTCCATCCCTCCTCTTCAAACCAGCTTATTGATCCAAGCAGATACACTCAAAGAGGCAGTACTAACTGGAAAAAGGGAAGGACAAACACTAAGCATTCTCTTACTGTTAAATTGTTTGGTAGACTGCCTTTAGTAATGTTGATTTGTATTTATTTATATTTCTTCGTAAGTAAACCTGCATTTAAGACCTTTTTTAAACCTCAGGTATATGTGTTATTGAACCAAAATGACATATAAACTCTGCTGAACACCTCTAACTCACTGGAACTTTCGTGGAAGAATTCAGACATTACCTTGTCCAGAATCACTTGATGTTAAAAGCGATTCAGTATTAGTATCGTACTGAGTGTCACGATATGGATTACTCAACTCAAATGGAGCTGCTTTCTACACGGTAGTTATCGTGTGTCCTTTGCCTACTTATTACAATTTGTGTCTTTCAGAAGTCAACCACAGTTGAGAGCACGAAAGAGCCTTATATTTGTGTGTGTATGTTCACCAACAAGTGCACACATGCTTCTGTCTAATTACAGTGCAAGGGAACTGAAACCTTTACAATGCCCCTTCAACAGTGTAATGGATCATAATCATGTTTATCTGAGTAGTCTGACATTTTTCCTTCTCTTTTGGCCCTCTCTTTCATCCTTTTGCTCACTCTTCCTCTATTGCCGTTTTGGCAGCAGAGAGGTAATTACAGTCTGCACACACACACACACACAAACTGGAGACCTCACATGGAGAAATAGAACACGTTAAATATTTATGTGGGCACTCTGAGAGGTTATTCCTCCCTGAAATCTTAATGTCTCTTCCATGGTAGAACCTGGAGAATATATATACATAGAGCCTCGGGCCAGAATTGGGTGAAAGGTGCTTTATGAATGTGAGACGTTTTGACGTCTAATCTGCTACTGGGTATCCTAAATTCCTGAAGTATGTCACCATAACCATTGTTAGCGGTGACGAGCAACAAACACTGTAAACGCTGTAGTGTAAAACACTGTCATTGAGGGTCTCACAGCCAAACTGGCCAAGTATGAAGTAATTAAATATCGAATTCTATCAGAAACTTGAAGCAATACCTATTAACTAATCCAGTAACCCTGTATTTGTAATGTCTTAAAAAAATTGAAGGAATCTGTTTGTCTTGAAGAATAAGATGAATTACTATTTATGAAACATGGTTAATCTTTTACATTCATAGTAAAACTGTATTTTAAGACTGAAAATGAAAAACAAAACAAAACAAAACAAAACAAAACAAAAAAAGAATTCGGTTAGAAAGAGCTGACTCAAATGCCGAAACTGCTGTTTGGGTTCCTTTTTTGTGATTCTGACAGAGCACGGCAGAATACGTTCCTATTTGGTGAACACCTTCATGTCCCACTAAGAGAACAAGGTCTGCAGCCACGACAGCTTGTCAGCTGGGGTCCATAGCGTGATGAGCTCCAAGTGGAGCATGACAGGCCTCGCGGTGGGCTGATGGTGCACAGCCTTCTGGGAAGGTCAGTTCTCCAGGCAGGGGAAGAGAGGTAAAGGTTAGTCACGATGCAACATGGGAGCAGTGCGATTAGGACATAGAGGTTTAAGCAGCTCATGAGATGTGAATGTAGAGGGCTGAATAAAAAAATCCATAATAGAAAATTTTGATAAATTCAGTATTGAAACTAAAGCTAAAGACAGAGTGAAGTTTTTTCTAATTTTTAACAAGCATTAGATTGGTCCCGTACTACATGTTTTGTTTGGCTGGTAACTAGAAAAGGTTGAAGACTAATGTCCATAGATATGCAGATCAGTTTGAACAAACTGAATCTTGATTAAGAATTTCAAAAACTAGTTAGTTTATAATTAGTTCATTTCTTGTTAATTACAACTAGCCAGCCATTTTATGTAAAGAGTTGCTAAAAACACCTGTATAATTTTTAGTTATTTGAGAACCGGATATTATCGGTGCTACAGTAAGATTAGTTTTTAGATGCCAAGAATCATTTTTAATATTGACTTGATATACACTGAATTAGCCACTATGGGCGATTACAAATTATTCTTATTATGTACATACGTATTATGTTACCTTCTGATTCAAATCTTTCATCACGCTGAGTTGTACCACGGAATGTCTCATTGCTTTACGATAACACTGCAGTTGCCCACCCATTTTGAGGTGGATTTTAACAAACTGATGAGTGGTTGTTATTAATGAATGACACAAGCCAGGGACAGAATTCTCAACAAAGATTTTAATCAACCTATTCAGACCATGTGAGCATTAGTATTCAAATCCATGTGTGATGTTACACCGGCAGATTTTACACGTAGTTGGCTATCAGATAGGCTTATTCATTGTACTGAGCTATGGTTTCTTTGCTCACAAATGGTCATAATGACTTCCCACCAACATCATTTCCAATTGCTGTAATTGGAGTTATTCCAGCTTTTCAACAATGTGGCAATGGTTGCTTCACTTTGTGTGTGTATTTTTGGGTCAATGATCTTAATCTGGGGTTTTACAAAATGTGCTACAGCCTATGTTCCTGTTAGAGTGGGTCAGGAAAAATTAAAGGGGAATCTGGGTGGAGCCAAAGACAGACAGCGAAACCAGTTATTGTTTTCAAATTTAATTTGGACATAGGCTGTTATAGCAGCACGACTCAGCTGAGCGGACAGGTGGTTGTGATTGTGACACACACACACACACACACACACACACACACACACACACATCATGGGGAGAGACACGAGAAATCGGCTCAACAAAATAAATGTATCCATCACAACAACCACAAAGAAGCACATGCACACAAAAGCACACACACACTTAAAAAAAGATGCACAATGTATTTGATCAGCTGAAGCCTTTAGCTCAGCTTCCACAGAGCAATAACCGATATGGGATTAATGGTATCAGATAGACAATACAGAACCAAATGAGCTCATAGGATGTGGCAGCTGTGGTCTGTTCTGACTGAATTAGTTTAGTGTACTGCACATATTAAAAATCTAAGCCACCTTTTTCTTGGTTTGAATGGTTTGCCATTTTTGTTAACTCTCCCACTGTGTTTGAAAAGGGTTTACAGGCGTAGTCTTCACGCGCGTCAAATTTGACCTGTGTTTGAAATCATTAACAAGCACTGAAAAAAACACTAATTATCATCCAGTAAAATGTTTTATCTGGTGAGTAACTTATTATTCCTCCATAAACATAATATTCGCATACTTACTTTGAAAATTGTATGTAGGCAATATTTATCTATTTTATTGCTTATGATGAACAGAAAAGGCAAATATATTATAAGACCATGAGAGGCTAATGATAAACAAAATAATTCACAAAATAACTTGTTTTTTTTTTTAAATACGTTAAAATGAGCAATTATTGGTACATCTGTTGTGTTATGGGTCAAAATGAGTCCTGTATTGTACCCTGTAGGTACCCAGTATTTATAAAACTACTTGGTTCCTAGTTAGATTTATTTCTCCTAAGTACCAGGAGGAACCAGTAAGTATTATATCGGTGCCTGCGTCATAAAACTAAATTATACTATAAATTGCAGGGGCTGTATTATAAAGTTTTATCTAAACTGCCTTAGTGTTTGGTTTATTTGTACCGTTTATTTGTACTGGTGTCAGTAGGATTTTAGTTGTCGTTGGCATTTAATCAGTGTAGGGTCAAAGGTGAATTGTGTTTCAGTAAAGGTGCAATGACAGTGGGCAAAGATAGCGGTGGGCAAAGAAACTTTACCGTCTTTACAGACTAAAATCACTGAGGGATGACGATGTTTTTATTTTTATCACTGGCAGTTTGATAGCAGATAGCGAGGGTAGATCAGGGCCTATGGTCTGGGAGAACCTGAATCGGTTATTGTCAATGTTCTTCCTTGTGTCTTGACTTGTTTGAACAGGAAAAAGCTCAGAGGATCAAAAGTGTTTTGGAGATGAACTCTGTAACATTGTCATAATGTCAAAAAATTACATGGGTATCTCACTATACAGTGCACTCTGCAGAAAGACCAATTTGCGTTAACTGTCTTTTTAAAAAGGATTCTTAGGGTCTCAGCTATGCTGATATGCTTAGTTATACTGACTTTCGTCTCTTACATGCACACAGAGATAAACACGTACACACACACACACACACACACACACACACACACACACACACACACACACACACACACACACACACACACACACACACACACCGACTGACAAACACACACACAAAAAATTTCAAACAGTTCTGGTTTTATGTGCTCGTTTGCTGCTTCTCTCAACGGTTTTCCTGGAGACTATTTCTTGGGTAGAAAGTAGATCTAATTAAATTTGTTCACAATGTTAAGGGATATGTGTCCAATTCATCTGTCCTCTGTGTAATACTGTATGTGTATATTTTGTTGTTGTTATCAGAGTAAGCTTGGATATAAGTAGACAGTAGCCCCAGTCTGTGTGTTGTGTCATGTGATAAATTTGATACTTTTGCTTCAGTTGTTACGCTTGAGTCAGAAATAAGCCAGTGTCTTTATCAAAAATACATAGCACTATGTGGGCTCACAATAATGTAGCATACCGTAATATTTCCTTTTATTTTTGATGTGACCTATATGAATTATCTCACGACTGAGGTTTAATAATGTCGGGTACGTTTCTGTTGCATCAAAGCAGCCATTTGTGTTTGTGTTTGCATATTTGGCTGTGTGTGTGTAGGTCATTCGATGAAATGCAGTGTAGCAATTATGACAGTTGCGACAAATACTGTATTACTAGTTATGATGCAAAAACTACTTAAAATTGAGGTACCACAATTTCTAAGCTATGGTTAGTTTCTCAAACTATATAACTGGTTGTAGCTCCCTGGTGACAAAAAGATTATTGCCCAAATCATTAATTCCTGCTTGTGTTTGAAATTATTCTTAATATGTATGATATTATTATGGCATGACAATTTGCCAAGGGTTTTACATGAAAAGCTGCATAATGCTAGCTGTAATGAGTGTAACTGGGGTTTCTCTGTGCATCAAAATGGCTTTAACATGGAGTGGTGCCAGTAGATACATGTGTTAATTGATCCAGTGTTTTCTTTGGCCTGAGAGCTAATATTGAGATTCCACTGTTTATTTAAAGGTCTCACAAGTGCAATTTTGTGCTTGCCTTTGCTAATGGCTTCTGTGTACAGAGCTGTGACAAGAACAGCTGCTACTGGCTAAACATACACAAGGTTTCAAGCAAAGCTCCTGGGTATAAGAATGCCTGTTGGTGATTACTAAGGGCCTGGTGTTCATAAGCCTGTGTAGTTTAGAGGCTGAGCTAAGGTCTGACATCGCTACGCTGGAGTTAACAGCTCTGAGTCTCTGATATACGTTTGTGGATGTGTGTTTTTTTTGTGCTTGCTGATATTCTGTGTCTATAATACACCGAGTGTGTCAGGATTGACCGATTGCGACTGCGGCTATTTGGCCTCAGAATCTGATGGATCACTGGAGGACAATAATGTCCACACTAACACCCACACATAGTGTGCTGAATCCTCATCCTCTCTCACATAAAAAAAAAACAGACACACTCATACAAACATCCTCCAGGGAGTTCACCAAATGGTAGTACGATGCTGCAGAGTTCAGAGGGGTCGATGTTTGTATCTTTTCAAAACTTTACTGGAAGTGTTAATGGTGGTTGTCATATTAAAAAAAAGTACCTTATTAAATACTTTTTTCATATAAAAAAAAACAGTGCCTTATTAACTACTATATTCATCACCAGAGCCATCTGCAAAAACACAACATGCATAGACATGCTGAAAAGAAAATGGAGATACAGTATGCAACATGCATGTCAGATACATGGGATTCATGGGCTCATCCTCCACTACGTTTCTACTGTTTCCTGTACTGGCCACATGGGACATTTCTTCAGTTCTCATACCAGTGTTGGCAGACCAGCCTACTGCATCACCAGATTATATTCTTGTTGATATAGAACAATTTCACAAAATCTTTACTGTGTCACAAGCCCACATTTTTGATATTCTCATTTTCTACAATATCTGCACATGCAACTATGGTATGTTTAAGCCAAAGAAAGATTGTGGTTATGGCAAGCAAACAATGATTGGTGTATGTTTGGTCAGAGACAACTAAAACACTTGACTCAGTGCAAACTTTGATCTCCTGCGTGAAAGACAGATGTGCTATACAGTATGTGCATCCACCACCCCAACCTCCACACCCTTACTTTCTCAATTACCACATAGAATGCTATGCCATGCACTGGCCTTGAACAGTTGTATTGGACACAGTTTATGAGGTGTTTTCCAGTATGAACAGAATTACCAGGATACTGGGCTGGGTAGACCCACCACTGGTCCACAGCTGACTTATCCAGTTGGGGAATTCAACTGCTCTGGATTGTCAGTCTGCCCTTAATTGCCAACCTAGATGTAGATAGAATCGAAATTAAAGCAGCAAAGCATTTGGAAAATTGCAGGCTAAAAATAAGAAAGCAGAGGAAATAATTATGTAAAATTGACACTGATTAACAGAACTGACTACTGAGAGAGAGGAGCTTGGAGTAATATAAAAAAAAAAAAAATAGTAAGAAAGTCTTACCCCAAATGAATGAAGACTACCAGTGCCAGTACTACTGCTAACACCAGTGAAGTAGTTCACAATTTGAAAAGCAGCCAACTCCGGAGGAAATCTGACACAGAAACACATGCAGGCACACGCATACATAGTATACAGTATTAACTTCTTCTTGCCTTACTGCATTCCATCTATTCCATCTTATCTCTGATCCTTTCTTCTTCAAACAGTCTTGAACACACGTGCATACCCACTGAACTGAATCAAATGTAGCAAAGAACACACACACATTACTCTTGTATAATCAACGGGGTTATGAACAAATATGTCTAAAAACACATTCAACATTAATCACATGCCATTTATATTTAAGCACATTGAATAAAACATCTGGCAGAATCCTGAATGCTCACTCTACATTAAAAATGCAGAGGACCCTTCCAACAGGTTTATAATGAACCTGACTGGTTGGAGGAGCCATGTGAGTGAGTGTCGTTCATTTGTGTCAGGTCGTTAGGACACCTCAGCTCTATTTCATGATATATTTGTATTCAAGCGCTGACTCCGCTGTACACTTAGTATCTTTGTCGTACTGCTGTCAACAGCAGCAGGACTCTACTGTGATTATCAGAGGTAATTACAATAAAAATACATGGCTATTATCTTCAAGATGGTGTAGAACTGTATAATTTAAGCTGCTATTCTTTCTTCTTGTAATTACAATGAATGAAGTAACACAGCTGTATGGAGCAATGATTGTTGCCTGGGAATTAGGTAATTGAGTTTCACTGTTGAGTGGTACAATGGGTATGTGTGGTGTTACATTTCTTTTTAAATATTTTTCTTAGAATTGTATATCTGTCTCTGCGCATCCTAAATGGTTAACAGAGCTGCCATTATTATAGAAAAGTAACACCTCCAATGCTTACCTGGAGCGTTTGTCATGTACTAGACAATCACACCTTTACACATTAGAGGGTAAAACTACTTTGATGGTTATTTACTGAGAAATGTGTGCACATGTAATTGCTGGCATTGAAATACAGCAGAATATAATGTTCCGTTCTCAGACAGAGTACATTAGACAATGGTTCGCCGGGCTTGCCAATTGCCTGTGGGAGTTTCCACAACCATCTAAAAACAGAGAAATTTTAATGTTAGGTCACATAAGAGAGAGGGCTGAGAAAGGTCAAGTATTCCAACAATAAAAAACAAATCCCAGTCAGCCCAGTGTCGAGACTGGTGAGATTGAAATTAAGAGTCCACAGCCATACTATAGCTGCTCTGTGAGGATGTACTTAAGCACAGCTGAGCGTTAAGCTTAATGCTACCGTCAGCATGCTAACATGCTCGGAATGACATCTAGCATGCTGATTTTTGAGAAAGTATAATGTTTACCATGTTCACCATCTTAGTTAAGTATGTTAGCATGCTGACGTTTCCGAATTAGCACTAAACACAAACTAGAGATGAGGTTGGTGGCAAATTGAGATTTTGACTACAGGAAATGTCAAGTCATGGACCTGCTAATGGATAACAAAAGTCATGAGGATTCATCCTCTGGGGAACGTGAATATCTGTGCAAAATGTTTAAGAAATCAATCAAGTACTTTTCATATTTCAGTCTGGAACAAAGTGGTGGACTATCCGACTCGCAGATCGACATTGCCATCTCTAGAGCCGTGCACACACTGCCACGAGACAAGATATTGTAAACAGAAAGTTGACGGCTAAAAAAAGTACCAGAACATTTCCTGTGGACAGAGCTAAAGAGTGGTGCGGTTGCTGAAAATTTTCCACACTGTTAAATGATGAAAAGAGACAAAGTGACTTATGGGATGGATTCCCCATTAGCTGCACTTTGCACAGTGGAGTGTACAGGAGGAGACCATGGAAGGATTGATAAACTAAAGAGAGATGAAAAAGGATTAAGAGTTGGGGGAGTTTCGAAGAAGTAAATGAGGGTGGAAAGGAGGGATGAAGAGACATTCAAATGAGTGTTAATAGTTTTAAAACTGCACAGGGTGATTCCTGACATGCTTTTAATGCGGGAGCTAGGATGACACATAATATTCAGAGTAATTACATGGTGCCGTGGAAGGCTTTTAAATCCTTACCAGCAGTAACTGTATGTGCTATACTTGTGTCTTAGACATAAAAAACATCACAACCAGATACTGTTCATCTACACTCACTATACAGCAAAGCAGGAGTAGCAAGATTTTAAGAGACTGTTTGTGCATAGTTTCAGTATTTAAAAACTGGTCAAAGTCAGCATTAATGAAGATATTTTATATATCCTGATATTCACTTCTTTTCCCATCAAAAAATTCAGAGATGTTTTATATATTTCTGAGGTAGATGTTCAGAATTTGTTTCTTCAAAAAGATGTTATGATGCTTTTGTCCAATCTTTACTTAGGAAACCAATATACCATCTGATATGACCCGTAGGAGCGATTCATAAATTAGCACCCCAAATGGCAGCAGGGATACCAAACTGTCATTGTCATGGTTACAATAATAAACACACGGTTAAGGTAATGGAACATTCATGGTTTGGTTAGGTTTAGGTAAAGTTCATAGTTTGGGTCAACATAAGTACTTTGTTAAGGTTAGAGGACTTTCATTGTCATATTTACAATAATAACCACGATGACAACATGCAGTTAAGGTTGTGAAATGGTCTTGGATAAAAGAAACAATGTTTGAAATGGGAAACAAATAGCGGTCTCCTGTGTCAAAGTCCTGTGTTTTGTTGACCCATCCATCCACCCTCCTCCAGTTGTTGCTCTATAACAACGTCACCTGACTTACTCCCTTGGTTCCATCATAATTACTACGGCTGCTAGAGGCTGCCTAACAATAAAACCTGACTATGGGTCATAATAAGATGCTTGCACAGACCACTTATTGGGTCATTTTTAGGGGAAGATGGCCTCAAGGAAACAGAAGTCCAGCAGAATGCTCCGACAACTGATTGATGGCAAGGGCCATTTCCACAGAAAAGTTGAGAAAGAGTGTGCCTCATATGTGGTGTTTCTATCCTCACCCTCACTGACCCTTCTACCCCTGGTGTCCACCTCACTTTTGCTCTACATACACTCTAAATCAAGAGACAATCCATAACCAGGACTATGGCTTGGCAATTCATGGTGCAACAACAGACGGTGTATGTTTGTGCCATAAAAACAGAAACTAGTGGAGCCCCTTTGGTTATTTAAGATTAAGCTGCTTGTTTAATTTTGTACTGTAATTCACTAGTTTTCCCATTAGGCCGTGTGTTTCCCTTTTGGGACAATACGCAGTATGTGAAACAAGCGACCGCAGTATCACAAACTGTGGTGTTAATATTGGCTCAATTTGATTTGGGAGAATAATGCAGTCCATTCAGCCAGAATAAAGATGACTTGATCAGTGACTACAGCTGCTGATGCTAGATCACCAAAGGGTTGGAAGTACTTTTAGCACCCCTTTTCCATACTACTTTTGTATTCTTTGAAACCATTATTGTCAGTCTCTCAGTGATAAGTAATGGAAAGCATTTGATTCTCACCAAATAAAATGTCATATTCATCAGGGAAATATTTTGTGTACATGATCCCACAGGCTGATTCCATGTCATCCTTCTCAGGAGATGCTAATAGCACTCTATTCTCACGCTGCTGCAGAAGCTACTGACATTTACGGCCACGTCTGGGTTACAGCCTTAAACCAGTTAAGTTAACCTTGACCTCCTTACTTTCACTGGCTTCTGAAGTAGCTTGGTTGAAACTTTCTCCTCTTTTTATTTACATATACCTGTGACATTTGACGGATGTGTAGAGAAAAGTGGTTGTATTACTCTGTAAGTTCAGTGAGAGTTCAGGTAGTTCTGTGAGAGCACACCTCCTTTTTCCAGGGTTGTTGACATAGGCAGTAAGTTTGGCAGCAAGGACCCTGTGCACGTTCTTCTCCCAGGTGTCATCTCAGAGCCCATGCTGCTTGTCAAAGTGGAAGTTCAAGGCTCTTCTTAAACAGAAAGACAATGAGCAAGTACCTTGAACATAAACCACTGATGTTGAGTATCTACATACTGTTAATTTTTAGGACACACAGCTGCCCCATCTGAAGGCACCATAAGCTCCAAGCATCATTTTTACTTTTACTCAATAGTTACTTAATATGCACAACCATTTCTGTTATCAGCTTTGAGGCCATGCACTGAAAAACGTCAGCATTTTGCAAACATAAAAGCACCAGAAAAGATGAAGCACTATTCCTTTTTCCTTTGAGAAAATTCGGTGTTGCAAGAAAAGGAAAAAAAATAAACGAAAGAAAATAGCTTTTACCCTCTGCGTTTAAAGGGTCACCTCTCACTTTGAAGCAACCGCTGAGAGCAAAATTTGAATGCTGCAAAGTGACAATCTTTCTTACACTTTCTCTCCAAACCTCCACTTCTCCAAACTTTGGAAGCAACCATTTAAGACTCAAAATGCAGAATAGCTTCAAGTGAAAGAGCAATGGAGGTAATGCATTATTAATAAGTCTGTTTTTGAAAGATGTTTTTTTTTCTCCTTCTGAATTTTTTTTTTCGTGCATACTGTACACCTCATACTTTGTTGACATGTGCAATGCATAAAACTTTCAAAAGTAGGTAGGTAGGTATTTGCAGATTCTACCAAGATTCATAAATGTGACCCAAATAACCACTCTAGGTAACTCTACCTCTGGACTCCAGCAGAGAAATCTGGCTTTCCATAATTTGAATATCTCAGAACTGGAGTGGGAACCGTAGTATGAGCACAAGTCAGTAATGTAACAACTTCATCTAATCTACATATTTTGGGGAATATGCTTTTTTTCCCTTTCCTCTGTTGTTTCAATTTCCTGAAATGTGTTGTGTACTATGTGTGGTATCTGTGGCATCGTTTTGGAGTTGTATGGCAGGAGAGGTAGGCAAAATTTGAACAACCTCTTTCAATGGATTCTTTTAAACCCTTTAAATTACTTGTACATTTCTGTGCAAAGTGTACCACTGGACTTTAACTGGTATTTAGTTGTTCACGAAACAATAGATGCTGTTAAAGCTCTGCAGGTTTAAAAAGCCTTATTAAAACAGAACATGAAGATGATTAAACAGTTTAAAAGAAGGACACATCTTAGAATCGTGCTCTGTCAAATACTCTCACACTTATGCATGTACCAACACACACATTTCTGTTTATCTTTGTAACTTTGATCACTTTTGATTCATGACATTCAGTGTTCCTGATGCTCTTATTCTTATTCATGGTGCAGTTCCTGCACTGAGGGGCATACTGTCATTTTCTCCCAAAAGTGTGTGTGTGTGCATATGTGTGTGTGTGTGTGTGCGTGTGTGTGTGTGTGTGTGTGTGTGTGTGTGTGTGTGTGTGTGTGTGTGTGTGTGTGTGTGTGTGTGTGTGTGTTAGTGTGTGTTTGTGTGTGTGTGTGTGTGTGTGTGTGTTTTTGTGTGTTTGTGTTTGTGATAGTGACAGAGATATATGAGGTCAAAGGGATATTATAGTAGGTCTCAGATTCTGTGGTTAATGAAAAATGTGGAGTTCCCACAAAATTTTGGAGGTCATCTCTATTTTATTTTTTTTTTCTCCATGATGCTTTGATCGTCTGCTCTTCCACATCTTTTATTTGCTTTGTGTCTGTCTCTTTTTTATATGCACACAAACAAACACATACACAATGCAGGAACACAATGGGAGATATGGACGTGAAAGGGCACACAGATAGCAGGCAGGATTAACTGTTAGTTTAAAATGCAGACTGGATAGTCAGGGGTTAATCCAACTCCCTAATCCTCAGGCGATAAAGAGCTTAACATGGATGATTCAGAGTTATGGATATTTAGAAATATGGGATATTTCTATAGCTGGCGAGTTTGGCTTATACAGCTTGAGGTTGATAACCAGCAGTCACTTCCAAGCCATTTCCAAGCTGCTGTTCTGCACTGTTAAAATCCTTATTTTATAACTGCGATGTCGTCTGACAAACTCACCATACCCAAAAGTTAAAGACAACGGCTGTGCTATGATTTCGGCTATATTTACTTGTAAAATGAAAAAGTTAGTTAGAAGCTCATTCACATCTTTCAGCTGCCGTGCGGTCAATTGAATGAGATGCATAGAGAGGTGTGCCCGCAGAGGGAAAGCTTGAGCTCGTGCTCGCGGGGCAATACTGGCGACTGTCTTTACAGAAATCTATCCAAGGTTTGTCCTAAAAGTCGTTAGATTTGTTGCTAGATGCTTTTGCGAAGAAAGTTTGCTAAAGGGGTGTGAAAAGTTGGTAAATCTAGCACCAAAGGCACAAAGATGGTAACACTGCACTGTAAACGCCCCCCTTGATGACGTCATACAAACTGTTCTTTTTTTGAAAGGGGAACGGAAGTGGGGAAACTCCTACATTCGGCTGGCCAACCAATGATGTAACTCCAGCACCCAGTCACTCACTCACTCACTGAGTCACAGACATTCGCGTTTGTAGGGCTGGCCCTGCTGTTGCAGTCCGGCCAAAAAAACAGGGAGGAAAGACATGACAAGGATGAGAGAAAGTGAGAGGGAAATTGTTTAATTTGACAAAAGATGGACATAACAAAACAATGGGAGAGAGAGAAATAAGATGGGAGTAAGATACAGAAGGAAAAGATGATGAATGATGTCATGCAGTCAGAAAGAGAGCAAGACTGGTAGCCAGAGTGCCCAGGCATATTTTACAGCCTTTAGCCGCAATATATCAGTGTGTAAAGACACTTTTGCATTTTGTGCAGTGTCAGAATCATCAGTCAGTATTTTATTGGGCCAATCATGCCAAATTTACATCATAAATTTATCCCCAGTTGTATTTACTATATCACCAAATACACCTCTGTTTCAAATTGGTGTTAATGGTTTTCTGGGATTTTTTAGAACACTTTTATTACAGGCATTTCTACTTATCTTTTTAGTTACACACTTAATATTTCACATAAAATGGATGGAAAACTCTCATAGAAACACAGCTGTCATGACGGTACATTAATTTTTGATAATTTCACCTCCTTCAGGTTACAAAAGTGGGGCAGGGAGCCCTCTGCTTTGAGAATCCTTGTTGAAGAAAACTTGCACATTCTCTGAGATTAAAGTGGTAAATTTATGAGAAAAAAATCACAAATTTATGAGAAAAAATTTGAATATTGTCTGAGATTATAAAGTCAAATTTGTGAGATTTAAGTCACAAATTTACAAGAAAAAAACTCATCACATCACTTTGCAAGGTTTGATCAACCTCATCACACCAAAGACGCTGCCACTAGCCGTGTATTATGCCTGCAGTGGATGACCTAATCGATTTATGCTTTGCAATCAGATTTAGCAATAAGGAAGTACTCATGATTTTTTCCCAGAATCACCATATTATCATAAGCATCCAGACTTTGCTGGGAAATTGCCGTGAAGTGGGCCTATTCAGAAGAAAACAAAATACTGATTTTGATGTGGGGATAGCTTTTTTGCACCAGGATATGCAAAGCAACAGATAGATGCAAAGGTATCGCTGGTTACATTTATGGGCAATTCAAATGGGATGTGGCATGTCCTGTTTGTTGGTGTCTGTGGTGCGAAGAGGTTGATCCAACCTTACAAAGTGAAGTGATGTGGTTCCTTGATGAAAGAACCACTATTATTCCTCCTAATTTTTTATTTATTTATTTAATTATTTATTTACCTACAATGGCCCTAGTACACGGTCGCAGAAAACTATTCAAAATCAAGCAGAATGCAACAGTCTGATATTGAAAGGGCTTATGTCAGTGGTCCATATCAGTTTAATGGGAGTGGGGTTGCTCCTATCAATGACTGTGTCATTGACTATAGAGGAATTGCAGTGTAATTGAGAAGTACCTCTAATCATAGAACTAATGTTGCAACAGCATAATACTGTTATTTTTCAAACTGATTTCACTTTGAACTGGGCAAAGTCAGATGACTATACTCCCACTCATAACCAACAGTTTAATCGTCATGGAACAGATCCACCAAGAGTGAACTTCCACTCCCCACCTTTCCATCCTGCTCCCCATCCTGTGTTGTGGAGTTTGGTGAGGCTGATGCCACAATCCGCAACATTCTCAACACTCTGGATCATGTTACAACAGGTCAGTGTGGAATGATCCACCAATTCCCACAAGTCCTTTTGGTTAGGTGGGGGCAGCATAATCAACAGATCTTAACAGATTTCACACGGTATGTCTGATACACATGGGTATTTTCTGCTTATTTTAGAGAGGGAACTTTTACCTTTTTTTTCCAGAGCGTTGAGTAAGTTTTTCCCACGGATTTTTGCGTTTAGAATTATCTAATAAAGTGTGCTTGTGCATCTCAAAAAAATTTCCAAATCGGTACACAGTGTTATGTTATGACCCTCATTACATGTTAATTTTATGCTGATCTAGATTTGGTTAAATATGGCATTGTGTAATTGACTGCTAATATTAGCTAAATGTATGGATGAACATTAAGGGCGTCCTTTTCAACTGTATTTTTTAATCCTAAACATCTATTTAAAATCCGTTATCAGTGTATAGTTTAATTTTCTGTCTGCTTTAGAATGCTTTTGTTTTCAATAACCATCCTATTTTTGTTTGTCCAGCCTTTGCACATCAAATTTTGCACTTAGTAATGCCAACAGTCCCTCTGTTCTGTGTGCAACCTGTCCAACCAGCACTTTTAATGCTACCCGCAAAACCTAGATGCCCGGCCTTCTTTGCCTTTAGGTTCAGAAAACTCCTGTCATCATACTCCTTAAATGCGTATGTTCAGCAAAACATTTGCTCACACTAGACTTAAAGCATCTGACTCTCTGTGGAACCGTGACCATGAGTCAACAACTTTTGATTTTCTTCCCCTCTTTGAGTACCCATTTGTGCCTGTGTAACAGGGCCCTCTGAACACTGAGTGGTTTTAATGGAGAGTACAAGTGGCCTGTGGTGTGTTTGTGTGTGTGTCTGTGTGGTCCAGGTATTAATCATGTTGTGGGGACCTAAATCTGTTTACACAGTCACATTATGGGGACTTGACTTCCGTATGGGGACAAAAAGCAAGTCCCCAAAAAGTAAATCACTAAATGTTAAGGTGAAGAAATGTTTTAAGGTTAGGGCAAGGTTAACATTAGGGTTAGCAGTTAGAGAAAGTCTCCAGGAAATGAATGCGTGTGTGTGTGTGTGTGTGTGTGTGTGTGTGTGTGTGTGTGTATGTTTGTGTGATTCTGTATTGGTAGGGGAAATTCCACAATCATTTACAATAGACCATTCAGGTGCTTAGCCGCCCTTAGTGCATGAGTAATTGAATTACAGGACCACATGTAAATACTGCATATACACCAGAAACTAGCAGACACACACATTTTGGATGATTATGCAGTACTACATGTTCCAGTGAATCGAAGAGACCTTGCACATTTTTCATTTTTAATTACAAATTTATTGCAAATATAGAAATAGATCTTTTGTACAGAAATCGCAAAGGGAAAAAATGTCAATATCAGCAAAAAATAATTAAAGAAAGCAAAAAGCCAAGATTTTGTCTTTCCCTTTTGGTCTCTAAACCTGAACAAGTGTAGAGCTGAAACCAGAGGGGAGAGTCACATTAGATTTGAATAGAATGCAACGGTGGAACCTTTAATTTGATACAATGATGGCCCTTTTCACCTCTCACCTTTCAAGACCAAAAGACCTCCTGATACTGTCAAGTGCTATCTTTTGACACAAATTTTACATTCATGCCCAAATAGGAACTAAAGTCGTATGATATTAATCTAAGAATTTGCTTTGGCCCTTGGCCGTAGGGAACACACAGGTGGTGGTTATACTTAAGCCCTTCAGTAATAAATAATCTTTAAGATAGTTGTTTTATACTGGACAGGATCACAAAAATACTGTCATTTTTTAAGGGGGTATCTGTATTATTTATACCTACTTTCAGCTGGTACAACCTGTAAGACAGTGAAATACCTTTAACAAGGCTGGAAAAAAGAATGCTTTTGCAAAGGGAAAAAAATGTCACCAAAATGAAAATAAAATATCTCACTAAAGCAAAAGAAATGCAATGGTTCAACCTCTGAAACAAACTGTATATTATAAAACTGCACTGTACTTTTCTCAGATATGTCCCGTAGCTTTTTGGTATATCAAATTGTGTAGTGACATATGAAAAGTTGTATCCCAAGGCTCAAAGGAATCATTGACTGAGCAGGTTTTGATATCCCTAATCCTTTCTGAATAATTTTCTGATTTAGGCTCAGAGTTCTGCATCTATTTAATAGTTCACTTTTCTACATCATGTGTACTTGTGGGCAACCATAAACGTTGAATGAATGTTGCTGCAAGGCCAAAACACTATTAGCTTTCGAACAGATCAGCTAACAGACATTTCATTTCCTCACTGGGCTGCGAATGGCTCCTCTTCCCTGCCTTCTCTCTGTGAACTCACGGCCAGTTTTGGAAGCCGCTAAGTTTTCAATCTCTGGCACTGACAGGGCAAATCATTCTGGCTTTGGGAGCAGGACAGCACTGGATTGTGTGTTCGGAATAGCATTGGATGTGCCCAGCCTCTGCTACCTGTGATCACAGAAAACATCAACGCTGATCATAATAATGGACTTCTGACACGGAACAGCAGCTGCTCTCATCGCAGTGGGATCTTTTAGAAACTTTCAGCGCTCTTGGTCTGAGCTTAGAGAAATGGAATCTCTGAGTTACCGATTAGCCTGCAGTACCAATAAAGAAAAAACTGCCATATCAGATTACAGTGCAATTTCACCCAATTAAAACACAACACTACAAACTGGCTGCCTAATATAGCATAGCCATGTTGACAAGCTGAGGAGCAGACGTAGCCCAGAGGTTAATGCATTTCACTTTCTCTTTGTTTTTTCACACTGGGAGGTTTTAGCAAAGACTGCAACACAAAATAAGCTATATATCTCAGTTAGGGTGTCTTGTATTATCACTGCTGAATGTAAACATGGCTATGATTTATGACTTGCTGTTATTGCATGGACCCTAATGCAATAACTAGTGTATCAGCAGAGCTGCAGTAGGTGTTACCAACACATTGCTGTTTGGGTGCCAGATGAAATGAACTCAAGATTCTGCTTCCTTTAAAGGCTCTACTCGGTCAATTGGAACCACTTAATTTCATTATCATTAAGGTAGTTTAACCCAAAATTAAATGTATCCCAAGTACTGTTGTTTCTCTCTGTGGCCATGCTCATTCATTGGAATTTCATTTCTCTGAAAACAGATGAATATCTCATGTTGTTAAGTGATGTGGAATATAAATTTTCATCTTTTAATAATTATATTCATAATTATAATTATTTCATAATTATAAGGACTTTAATGGTAGAGGTAACACAAAATTTTAGCTTCTCAATCAAGTCGAGACAGTCTTCTCTGTGCGCAAGAAAAGCTATTCAGCAGAAGACTGAGTGTATAATATATAACATAATAAAGGACGGATGATAAAAGACTGATTTACTGCTGTCGGGATATAAGGTAAATTCAATTAACTAGCTTGAGTAGAAAACCAGCAGGCTCCGAGAGCAGAGGATGAGGAATGAAAATCACCGATTTAGCTAACAGCCAGTGGGCTGAGGCTGAGGGAGAAGCTGCTGATGCTGCATTGATTTGCCAGTAACTTCGAAGTGATGGATTGGGATTAGGTTAAAACCATTAGACAATCCACAATGTGTGTAACATGCATCACTTCAGCACACTCTTCTTTGAACATATATTGTCATATGTTACGCCTTTAAGCGGAAACACTTGGATGGAGTTTTTTCCATAAAGGAGAGTGAATTAAGAGAAAAATGCAACCACAAACTGTGACGGGTCCCCACCTCAAGCCAAAGAAGATATCTTTGCATGTCTGCCTTGGAGAATTATCCTTGTAATGGAGAACAATAGAGTGCAGTTCAGTTTCTCATAAAAGATGGATGTAAACAGCCACCAGCTACTGCTTCAGCAGCTTTTTACCCCGTCTTTACACTGCACACTCCATCAGTCTGTAGGTAAAAGAGTAGCAATAGTAATTGCGGTGTCCGTATATAATACAATTACCCAAATGAAATCCAATAGGTAAGAATGTAAATATAAAACGTCACAGAGAATAAAAAACGTCTAAAACCTAAATATTCAATTCAAAGGTACTTGACAATGTTGTATTTCAGCCCCTACAGTTTCTGTTTTCAATGTACTTCCACTCATTGTACACAACAACATATTTTTGTGTCTCAAAAAATACAGGGAATCATGCAAATATAACAACTTCTCTTTTATGTAGTACACTATGTTAAGCTTTCTCTGTTCTTAAACCTTTATAACATATATCATTGCAAGTACTAAAAGTCAATCCCTTGATTCCCAATACCCCAGCCCCACCCCCACCCAAAAAAAAACCCAAATTAAAAGACAAACAGCCAACTGAAAATAGAGAAACACACAGACATATCAAGAGATCAGGCTGAGTATAAAACATCCATAGAAGCATTTTTTAACCTTAGCATTTTTTTTTTTTTCTTTTATCTAGTGTACAAAATTCACAGATATTTCACAGATTCTTTAAGTCCTTTATCCGTCTTTGGAAACTAAATCTTGCGGTGTTAATGCATATTGTGTTATTGTAATTAAACATATACTGTATATATATATATATTTTTTTTTTTTTTGTGAAAAAAAGTGTTGTCGTGAAAAACAAGGTCCAATCAAGTTGCAAATCCCAGTCCATTCTGGCCTACTTGAGGTTCTCAAATGCTCTTCTGCTCAGAAAACCAATTATTTAGTATTACCAAAGTTTTCTCAACCTTAAATTTTTTTCAAGTTCAAAAAAGCTAACAAAGAAATTCAAAATCAATCCTTGGCCAAACTCCATGTATGTTTTTGATCTTAGAATAGCTCACAGGCATAGTTTATTTGTTTATTTGTTTACTATTTTATTTAAAAGCATGGTTGTTCAATGAGATGTAAAAACATATTAGAGATGAACGTGTGTAGTCTGCTACATTCTGATGAAGAGTTTTTGTGTTCAGTGACCAACATAAACAAACATAAACAAACAAGGCTATTCATTTTGAGATGTTCCTTTTTTCACTCTTTTCCAGAGAGCTTGGCAGTCGGGAAGGAAGCGTTGCCAGTGCTCGGCCTGTCAGAGCTGCCTCAAGTGTGACGAGTGACCAAAAAATCCGTCACAGCAAGATGATATTTCATTTGTCTAAACTGGAGTCATTTTTCATTCTTGAGATAACTACAAAGTCACAAAAAATGGCAAGCATTTCATTTTCATCACGCAAGCCCTTCTGTTGCTCTTAGGAGGAGACACTCAGTATAGTTTCCCATCAAATTTGGCACATTATCCACACAGGCTAATCTTCCACACAGTAAGCTATTGGACAAGACTATCAGACAAAAGGTTTAAAGATACCAAATGAAAGGATTTGCGCTGTCAGTACTAATACCTGCCTCTCACCTGTCTTGTAATTGAGTGGAAATGTCCTCCTTGAGGCTTTAAAGGAGGGCTGCTTTCAATTGTGAGAAATGCTGAAGTTTCTGACTATTTTGTCAGATCTGTTGCCACAACGTGCTTCTGTTATGCATGCACATTTCTGTGTTTTGAATGCACTGATTCAAGCATGGTAAGTTTTAGTGTAGGTGTGCATCCACATCTTTTATCCCAGATGACAGATGCCTGTGTTCAGCCAAAAATCCTCTCTTATTGCACTCTTCTCTTTGAAGACTTTGCCCGTGACCCGACTCTCAGGAAAAGAGTAATTCCAGTTTTGTCAGACTGTGACTCATTCCGACTCACTTTTTTACGGTCAGTTTTTTGCCGTCTACTCTTGTTGTTTGTATTTTTATTGGGGAGGGGAGTAGAGGGAGAAAAAAGTCAACCTAAATTGCCACATAATCGACATAAATTGAATAACTTGTGTTAACAAGTTGACATGGATCATTCAACATGTGTCCATCTTCCCGTGTACTACTTTGGTTTCTTTAATAATTCAACATTATTCAGTTCTTCACCGGTCCCTCTTCCTGCCCATATCCCGCTCCATATCCCGCTCCATTTCCCTCTCTGTAGTTCTGGATGTACGAGTCCACTTTGCTCTTGAGTGATAGTTTTAGATAGATTAGGTAGTCTTATATGCTGTATGTACTGTATAAGAGGACTGGTCCTGTGCCATCAGCCGATGATGGATGCCTGTCATTTTTAAATGTACAGACTTGTAAACAATTTTCGTCTTCATTATGAGACACTGAATGACCAAGCAAAATAATGCCTGGAGAAATACGCTGATTTTTGTGTATTAGTAATTAGTATTAGTATTGCATCCTCAGATTGCCCTCAAATGATGATGATTGCTCATTAAAGCAATGTCTCACTGAATCACATGGGCAAAAAGTTCACTGTGTCATGGGAAGACTGAAACTTTTTAACTGTAGTCCTTACTAATGGAAGCATTTAACTCCTTTAGTAATTTAGAAACTGATTAGACATAAACCCACACCCCATTCTGAGGTCTGATTCATTATTTAAGAAATTGGAGTTCAGTTTAATTGGGCCAAGCTTTAAATATAAGACAGCATCAAAGGACTAACATGTTAGAAACTGAAAGTGTCTGTGATTTTCCGGGGTTTTACGGAGAGATAGGGGAAGCAACCAGAGCCAGCCTCCTACAAAAGGATTAAACATTAATAGCACATTAGATGGCTTTCTCACGTCTGGCTTTCCTGTGGCTGTGAGATAAACAACAAGGATGGTGCTACAAAAAGGACCATCGATCTCCAAGTGAGCCACCATCTAGAGGTTCAGTGAGGATATAAGCTGAGAAGGAAGAGAAAAGTTTTTTTTCTCAGTGCAGGCTGGACAAAAAACAGGTATAATGAAATTGCTAATGTTTTGAGAAATATTTGTGGTCCTGAATAATTCAGCTGGTAAATTATTTAAGCTGGCTATTACCCAAGAGTGTACTCTGTTTTATTGAAAGCTTCAATCCTGTAGAGTGACTACATCCTCAATTCTCCACTAACCAAAACCAAAAAGTAAAATGTTATTAACTACCCCTTAGGCTCCAAGGCCAAGTAGCACAACTGTTTGCTCTAAACCACCAATTTTTACTTGAGCGGAGCAAGCAATAATAAACGACAGAGGTTTATTTGTGAGTGCAGCGCTGACCACTTTGACAAAAAAGAAATTCTCAGCATCTTTTGTTTGCATTTGCACCAGTTTTTACTGGCATTTGAACACTGCTTAGATATTGACAATCTTGCTTGTCAAATTTGAATTTTGTGTAAACCTTTCTTCATTTCCATTTTACATGACTCTCTCGTGGTTATTTTGGCAGCAGGCTTTCAAGTAATTATTAATGATGAGAAACAAGCAATATCCACTCCAACCTCGGCAACAGCACTCATCTGAGCTATGGTGAAAACACTGTTTATAAATCATGAGAAAGATTGGCACTTCTCACAGCAGCACTGGAAATGTTCTCAATAATGCTTAGTCATCATAGAGAGTCATTCAAACAAATGTTAGAACTAATTTGAGCAGAAGAGCACTTGAACATAGATCTGTCCCCTGAAAATCTATATCCTGAAAAACATATTAGTGTGTTAAATGTGTTAATTGAAAAAGAAAATGCATGAAATTCAAAGTCATCCATGAAAACAATAACAATTAAGATTTTTCTGTTTCGTTATATTTTGTCAAGTTGATTAACATAAACTGCAACTGAAATGATGAGCAATCCTGATATTACTGATCATTTCTCAATTTGCTGTCACACATATCCTCAGTGTCCATGTCTGTAAACTTGTGTTGGCAGTTGAGGATCTGGGGAGTTAAACACACCGAGTTCCCTCTGTGGGATTAGGTTCTCTTACAACATACCAGAAAGAAAATCCTTTCTTCTGATTTGGTGAAAGTCTGAGTCAATCACAGTAACAAGTTCCTTTGGAAACTATGTTATCTCAGATAATAGGTAATCAGCAGGAGACTAAAAAATTCCAAGACTGTATGTTCATCATATGGTGCTTTATCAAATAAAGAAGGCGGATTAGGTGGTGCATCCCAGACACGTTATTAGTAAAAGATGACGATGATGATGATGAAAAGATGATCTTATGTGGTCCAGTCTATTGCAAACACTCACAGCACAACACTGACTCCAAGGGATATGACCTCTGACCCTGACTGTATGCACACAACAGGGGAAAAAGAGACAGAGATAGATGTTTCATGAAAACAGACAGGGAGGAAGAAATACACAGATCAGTGGAAGATACCATTACACACCACTCTTTAACTTTTGCATATTCATCCCTGCTCAACCCGCATTTATTGAGAACAGTCAACCACATGCTAAAAATCAACTGCTCAAAAAAAGCAAAGAAAAAAAGAAAAGAAACAGTGTTGATATGTGCTGTACAGACCCAAGTCCTGCCTGCAAGAGAGACAATTGCTAACTTTTTTCATTTAATAACACAGAGCAGGTCGTGGTCAGTTCCCTGCTCATGCCAAACCTATATCCCATTGGTCCTGTGGGAGCAGGTAAGGTGGGCCAAATGAATATCATCACAGTAAACAAGTGAGGATAAAATGATTGATAAAAACATTCCTGAAATGAAACTTGTCACTATGACTTCTTTTCTGTTGAATATTGCCGTGAACAAAAGTTTGGAGCAAGGACCACCGATTCATTTTTTCACATTTTTAGGGTAGGATGTCTCAGATTGTGTATGTTAGCTGATGATGCGTAAATTTAACAGCTACACAGCACTTTGGGGAAGCAGGATGCCTTTTGTCAGAATGCCAGGCAATGACACTATCAGTTTGGAAAATCACAAGTAGATCATTTAAATAGAAAAGGCCAGGTGCATGGATAATACTACACATGAATGGAGATTAGATCATGGCTGTGTTAGCAAGAGGCACAACGCTTCTGTGTTATATGAGCATCACGTTCATGTGATGTATGTCTGGGAAAATACACTGAACATTTTTGATGTTTACATTTGTCCATGCCATTAATAATCTAGTATTGTATAGACTCAGACAACCAGCCACTGGGCAAGATACAGTATTGACAACTATTCATTTAAGTCAATTTGGGCATATACAATATAATCTGACAAGGCATGCCAACACCCACTTACACTGACCACTGTGTACCACACAGCCACACACAATCATGAGACGTAAAGTGCAAGCAACATGCCTGTCACAAGCCGGATAATTAAGTTATCAATAGACAACAAGAAATAAATTTCCAGAACAGAACAGACAAGTTGGCAGTAATTAGAAGTGTCCTTTCCTTCTGTGCCTCATTCAGTTTTAATGTTAGAGAAAGGATTTGGAATGTACTGTGGTGTTCAAATTGAATGATGCAAAGAGGTTTCCCCATAACCTGCTTGTAATCTACTTGCATTCACAGTGGCTGCGGAAAATTATTTGTGTCAATGCTTGTCTTCACTTTTTGTCTTTAATACACCCTCTTGCTTTCCATTTCTCTTGGTCTCTGTCATTAACGGGTCACATCCCTCATGCGTATTTGTAAGGGGATTGCTTGAGCTCGTGTGTCTCTTAGTTAAATGTCCCTATTGAACACTATCATGAAGGTAGCATATAATTACTGTGCCTTCATAAAGGGAACATTATTTGCGTTCTTTACTCCTTCGAATTACACTCAATTTATATAAATACAATTTTGATCGTTACTTGGGAAAATTCTGTTTAGTAAAGTTTGGGACATCTGTGGGACAACATTCTTTACATCACTTAATGAACCACGCAAGAGTGTAAGTTGGAAAGATGTGCTAAACACCTCAGGGTACAACAGCACTATTGTAGGCACCACTTCAATCTCTTTCTCATGATTTCCTTATGCTGCAGGACTTTGGAGCACACTGTTTTTTCATTGTTCATTTGTTCATTTCTTTCCAATTTCTCCTTTCTTTCTGTTTGACAGGTTGCTATTGAAATGCAAATATCTCAGCTGCATAACGCATCTCATTGAAGAGAGATAGGACCTGCATTTGATGAATCTGTTCACTGATCAGCATGTTGTTTCTTACAACAGAGCACAGTTCCCACCCCATCATAGTCTACCTTCACTTAGAAACATATCGAAGTACACACTGCAGATTGATACAGCACCCAATACAAAGTAAGAAAGAACATCTTGGATCACACAAGCTTAAAGTGAAGGGTATCATCATTTACCTTTTGTTTATAATCATATATGAAATCATGGCACTGATAAAGACAGGCCATAGGATCAACAAATGTGATCACTCAGAGAGTACTAAATTACACACTTGGTGTTTGCTCCCTGTGCTATAAATAAATCCCACAAACACTAAATGAGAATGATCCAGAAACAGAGCTACAATGAAGTGTAAAATAAAACACCATAATTACTCTCATATCCCAGGCACAGTTTTACAGTCCTTGCTCTTAGCATAATATTCTATACACCTAGCATGCCAAAAAAAAAGAAACCCAAAGGCAAAATTTTGTTGAACATTGTTCTTCCCATGAACTTCAAATAGTTCCTCTGGCCCACAGGCCTATCAGTATTAGAAATATCCAAACATGTTTTCCCACAATGCTTAACTATGGTCCCTCAGTCACAGCTTCTGCTGTGCTGACACACCCTTCCAATAATCAAGGATGTCATGCAGGTCCTCGCCTTTGGCGAACTGCACCTTTTTTCGAAGGGCATTTCCAGCCGTCACATAACAGGCCTCATCACGCTGGCCTTTCCGGTAGGGACGAAAGCGCTCCCAGATCCGCAGTGAGCTCTCTGAGGAGTACTCTGGGCTGGAGGAGTAGCCAGAGTAACTGGAATGGTGGTGGGCAGGCGAAAGCTGGGAGTAAGATGCTGCATCCCTGCGTGAGCGCGTCAGTGGCTTTAGAAAGGAAACCCTCTGGGCTGGGGAGCCCTGGTGGGAGCCTTCATAGTAGAGAGCTGGGACAGAATGGCGGTGCTCCGAGCAGTGGTAGTCCTGCTGCACCTCCAGCTGCTGCTGCTGCTGCTGCTGTTGTATTTGTTGCTGTTGTTGGTAATGGTGTGGGTTCTGGCTGTCCTGATGTTGGGCACCAACACCACCACTGTCGCAACCACCTCCATCCCCTCCAACACAGCTCCCACTCCCCACTAAAGGCAGCCTCTCTAGAGGCTCTCCACAGCCCACGGGACTGGCCCTGTCTGGGTACTGCTGCTGTTGTTGATTACAGGCATCTGGACTCCTTGGCTCAGGAACATCCAGGCTATACACCCTAGCTCCTCCACGTTCCCTGTCCCGACCCATGGAGCCACAAGAGGTGGTACTGCACTGTTTCTTGACAGCATTTACAATAACCACTGCTGCATCTGCACTCATTTGCCGCTGAATTGGGCGTACAGCAGTAGCTGGTGGAGGGGGCCTGTAGGGGGGAGTGACGACAAAGCCACCACCACTGATCCCTGGGCGCTCAGAGAGAGGGGCATTCAAGGCAGGAAGTGGAGGTGGAGGGGGTATTTTGTTGGGAGCAATGACCTGGCAAGTCTCTGTCACCCCTTGGGAAAGTGGGATTAGTCCACGGGTAAGGGAGGATGCACTAGTGGGGGGAGGGGAAGTGGGATTGGAAGAAGCTGTAGGGTTAGCAGAGGCCCCAGAAGCAGCAACTGCTGCTGCATCTAATTTCAGTGCATCAATGCAGTTGTTAATAATCTGGTTAACTTTGTCTACCTCCATGGCAATGGTGGAAATCTCTGATGCAGAGCCATGTCCGTCATCATCTGAGTCATCCCCAACATCAGTTCCATCATCGTCCCTCAAGTCTTCCCCCCTCATCCCTCCATGCCCACCACCACCCCCCCTCTCCATACCTGCCCCTCCAGTTCTGACATCCATATAGTTTCCTTTACTTGTAGCCATGGCCTCTGAAAAGGCAGTGGCCATTTTTTCCACTTGCGGGATAGAGGAAAGTCTAGAGGAACTGGTGTTGGCTGAGTGGAGCATTCCCGTGCTAGAGGATGTGGACATGGGGAGTTTGCCTCCATGGTGGTGCTGATACTGGTGATGTTCTCTGGACTGCTCCTGAAGCTTATGGACTGCCGATGGATCGTTTGCCACTGCTGCTGCCACTTCTGGTCCATATCGCATTTCTAGTATTGTTTTCTTGACACAGATGGATTTCTTCTTTTCATCATGCATCCGTTTCTTACGTAGACAATAGTAAACAAGACCTAAAACAATGAGCATGCCAAAAAGGCAGCCCACAATGGTCATTATGTAGTGGGTAGTAGTGGAAGGTGTTGGGAGCATGTCATCTTGATTCGGAGCCCGAGTGGAAAACTGGAGGCAGGTGTGGTTGTAACGTTGAGAGTTGCGGATGGATCCTACACAGAAAGTGTAATTGTTGTGTGGCTTGAGCTTGTTGAGGGTGATCATCTCCTTCTTGTTCTTCAAATTCATGACATCAGACACAAACGTGTGGTTGTATTGTGTTAGAATATACATTTTGCTGTAGGGCCTTGGAATCTGCACAAGGAGAGAGGCTGATGACAAGGAGACATGATGGAGCTTGATGCTGGGAATGACGATTTCAGTAGATGATGAAGAGGTGGTGGGCTGGTGGTACGGCCCCACACCACCAAATATATCTGGCCCGATCCCAGAAGGACCATCGAGATCTGGTGGGAGAGAGGTCATTCCTGGAATCATCACTCCATCCCGGCAGTGATGGTACAAAATGTTTTTGGCATTCCGACCAGCATGGCCAGCAGCAATAGGACTCAGTAAGGGGAAGCCAAACATCTCCCGGGGTGTCTCACACTGAAGGCGGTCATAGGTGTGTGTGACATTGTTGAAGGACTCCAACCAGGTTAGGAAGCCATAAAGATCACAGCCACAATGGAATGGATTTGCTGCCAGTTCACACACCATCAGCCGAATGAGAACTGTGAATGTGGATGGATCAATGCGGGCAAGTTTGTTGGATGACAGGTCAATGCTGCTGAGGCTGGGGCACTCCCAGAATGCATTGCTGGCAATAACCTCAATGAGATTGTGCTGGAGGAAGAGGCATTGCATGCGGCCGAGCCCTCTCATCATGCCCTCAGTTAAGTTTGTCAACTTGTTGTAACCTAGCTGTAAAACCTGAGGAAAACACAAACGAAGAGGCATTTTTAGTTCTTTTTACATTGTGGGCCCAGTTTTAGTCATAACTTTGGTTATGCTGCAGCATCTTCTAGAACAGAGTTCAGGACAGCTACTTGTGCACATCTACACTTTTTGTATGCAAGCTATAATTATAACAGACTAGGTAGGTGATTTAGATAATATGGTAAAATTGGGGCATTGTTGACAATACATGTGATTGGCTCACTGTGTTACTTGTCACTGTTACGATATCAGTTGTTGAGTAAAATATTACCATAGCAAATACACATTGTCACATAGACTTAAAGGTTAAATGGGAGACAAGGAGAATGTCATATCCATTGTTTTTTTTTTTAACAGTTATCAGTACAGTCTCCCCCATGTCTGAGATGTTAGTGATTTTATGCCTGCAATTGAGTTTACTGAAAAAATTAAAATGAAACACGGCTACCATCAGTCATAATACAATTTAATTAATTTGAGTCATCTTCTAATGCATGTGTCATGCATTCAGTGGGAAATTCACTAGAGTCCCACCAAAATGTAGATCAAGCACCTTTCCAAAATAAATGAACTCTTATTCACCCTGTAGCCAAAGTGAAAGAGCCAGTCTCAAACTAAGGTCTAATGCATGGTGAGTTATATTCTTGTGTTAAGCTCAAAGCTTTTATCATCCATCCCCCCATCACCTGTAGGTTGGCTTGTCCTGCAAAGGCTCCATCCTCAATATAGCTGATTTCATTCTTGGTGAGGTTGAGGTCAGTCAGGTTGGTGAAGCGGTACATGGAGCTAAAAAGCACAGCTTTCAGCTTATTCTCATTCAATCTCAAGTCATGGACCGTGTTGTTGATGTGCTGGGGGATAGTCTCGTACGGCGGCTGGTTCTGACTGCAGATAGCCAGCCACACATAGCCTTTGTCCCCCTCAATGAGCCAGCAGTCCCCGTTGACCATGTTGGGAAAGTGGGAGAAGAACAGGAGGGAGGGAAGAATAAGAGGAAGGAGAATGGAGGTGGTAGAAGCACCCTGCATGATGCCGAAGGACAAAAAAGAGAAACAGGGGAAGTTATAATTATTATGGAGAGAAATGTTGTTGCAGGCAGGAAAGAAGGTTGTGTTTGCAGGAGAAAAGGAAGCAACAAAGGTTGCCAAGAAGGATTTCCAAACAGGATAGGGGTCCGGGTTGGGTGCTGAAAAGGGGTAAAGGCTTCACAATGCTAGTCACAGCTTTATGGTCATCATGGTGATTAGCAGGGGAGCCATGTTATGCCATGTCTTGTTGGCCTGCAATGCGGGGTAAAACAGCTTGTCCTCATACTCCCTCTGTAGACTTCAGCTGTGAGGGACTCAAATGGATGGACCCTTGGAATAATGGAGAATCTGTAGAGAAGATAAGAAAAGAACCATAAGAAAAAAGCCAAAGCATTATAATGTGATACATATTAAACATGGTGGCAAAGACTAATTTTTATTACTTCCTTTTTATATTATTTTCATTTAAGTGTTATAGAGAGATATGATATTGCCTTCACTTTACCTATACTGCCTGCACTTTTTGCACAAATGTACTGAAGAATGTTAATAAATAATCTTGAATCATGAATTTAAATGAATGGTAAAGGGTAAATATATTCAGACTCCACCAATTCCGTTGTCTCTGAATGATTCCAATCACTGAACCTGCAGGCATCCCAAAATCAATTTTAGTTTTCCTCTGGGCTTGTTCCACAACTTTTTTTTTCAGCTGGTGTTCTTTCTCATCATGTTAAAATATGCATGTCACATTGCCCAAGCAAGTCCCCTTTCAGCCTACTGAATCTGCACTTAGTCATTCCCTCTTGGTCCCCCACCTCTTGAGGCTATGAGGCCATCAAGCTTTGGCTGATACCTATGTGCATGTGCCAATCTCTCCTCAGTCTTCAAAGGGATGTTTTTTATAAACACAAAGTGCAGCATTAATCACCCAAATGCTGTCAGCACATTGTTTCCACAGACATTCCTTGTTATGACACTATCCTGCCAAAACTTAAGCTCTCTATCCCATCTGCATGTCATTTGAATAGCAGTCAAGCGTTTACATAAGGAGAGGATTAGCTGCCTGTTGCATCATGACAGGCATTGTCCTCTTGCCGGCTCAGCAGCTGGGGAAAGCATACTTACAATTACACACACATTACTCAAACATGGACACTAAAATGGACACATGCCCTCAGACAAACAGGTGCATGTGTAGACATACACACTCAAGAACACATGTCATATAAGAGTAGGCATGGACTGTATGTGCCAAGTTCTTGTATAAGCATACAAGTTAAAGCCATCAAGATGGATTCTGAAGAACACACTAATGGTATGCTGTCTATGATTTTACACAATACTTAGTCTGTCTACGACTTTCATCCCACATCTCTGTTTTACATACTCTTGATTTCCTCCATCATTCCGTGAAAACAACAAAGAAAATCTCTCTCTCTTTCTTCCTTGTGTTCCAAATTCAGACTTCTTTCTAATTCCGAGAGAGAATTGAACTCATTCCAGTCTATTCTGGTCCAAGCTCCCCGGAGGTGCCAGCAGAGAATCAGGTCCATCCTATTTTTCAATCTATTTACCACTGCAGAAAATTGTAATATCTAAAGCATGTGCGAAATGAGACATTATAATGCAGATCTAATGACCTTAGGCTCACCTGTCTCCAGTTATTAGGCATAAACAGGGCTAAAGGCGATACAACAAATGTGGTTGTCAGTGTGGTCTCTGACTGCACTTAAAGGACCACTTAGTCAACTTTGTGGTAAGTTGTATTACAACAAACATCCCAATTGTGGTTGATTTTTTTTAGACTAAACAACTGGGCAAAGTTTTCAAGTTTGTATTAAATAGCTGCTTCCCTTTTAGCAGTTAGGAGCAGTCATGGTAGAGACAACATCTGCCTAAACATTTGAGCAAAGTCTGTTCAGAGTTGCTCATTGAACACCTGTGTGAACTGTAATCAATCAAAACAGGACATCTGACTGGATGTACAGTGTCTTAATGTACAGTGAGTGGTCTGAAGGTCATTGATAAAAAGGACTCCTCGTATAAATATATGTTAAAATTAGCTCAATGAAATGAGTGGCTTTTTTTTTTTTCCAGTTTAAATGCAACTAAGCCAAAAATGATGAGACAAAAAACTACTGGACCCAAGACAAGAGTTTTGCCAATGATCCAAAAAACACATCAATAACGCTGCCAACATTTGACAGACTTTCAGGTGTTCATTTCCATGGCATACTCCTTTATGTGACATACTACTGCATGTTGCACTATCAAACTTGTCATCTCAACAAGCTGTCTTTGCAGGTCCTTTTACCAATCCAGGAGGTCGTAACAGACAAATGGAAATGCATTTGGCAGCATACATAGCAAAAAACAACTTAACATTCATATAATCAACTGTATTGTTCGCTCCACACCACTTCTGAGAGCCAGCAGTTTTCTCCAATCCTGAATATTTCATCAATAAATTAATGAGCTTTAGGCTAGCATCTTTTACCAATTTATTTCCTTCAAAATCACTACTACTAACCCAAGTCAAATAAAAATAAAATTATGCCATATATTCAGTCATTTTGGATTGCAATAATCACAAATAAACTTTGTTACTGCAGTTGTGACTGACATATTTGGAAATATTTACCCCAACACCTGCATGTACTATCTCAACACATTATATACAGTATATTCTTCTTTGATTTTTTCCACCGCTCCTAAAATAATCTCTGTTCAGCCCTTCACAATGCACGTATCGGGACTCTCCCTTGCAACTGATTCTTGCTCTCTCCCGTGTCTGAGGTTTATCCCCTCCACATGAGACGTGATCTCATTTGGTGCTCCACATAGTGAAACCCAGAGGGTTCACATGAGGTAGGCAGGAAGCACAGTCGGACCGACTGTGTGCGTGTTTGGGGATATGATTACATAATTAGGAATATGGGACATGCAGAGCACCTGTCTCAAAGGGAAATTGCATGACTCATAACACTGATCCACATGAAAATGTAGGACATATGATCAAACTTTTTGCTGCACTGCTGCAGACTGCTCCTGTGCGTTGTTAGATTCACTTCCATGAAAGTTGGGACAAATATTTGCCTTGTATCATGCTTTTCTTTTTTTTAAATATCTTCATATAAAACATCATTTTCAGATTTTTTTTTAACATTTTACATAATGCATGTTTTATATAAATCATGTTCAAATGAAGCTCAGCAGAGGTGAGGGCAGCCACTATGCATATCTTACAGCTTCTTTCCAGAGCAGTTCTTTTTTTTCTTACCTGCACTTGTGGAGCGACTACAGTCGTCTAATCTTGATAGGTCACAGCAGAGACAGTTCAAGATCTAGGAAACTAACAGGTGAACAGGTGGTACAAGGGTAGCTGCAGGTGTCTGACTGTCCTACTTAAACCTTTCCCAGAAATCCAGTACATCTGATAACACAAATCATTTTTCAAAAGCCTCAACTTGTAACTGAATTAACACCGTGCTTCACAAAGAGGATACAGCTGGAGTTACTAATTGAACATCGCTCATTGGGACATATTAACCACTGACTGTAAGTAGGGCTTGTAAACCGAAGCAGTCCTGGACCCAAACCAAGCAAATTCATGCTATCTAGCTGCTCTGGAACTTAAGAGTATCTTTAAAACACATCTTTATACACCATTGGAAGAACAAAAAGAGTGAGTAAGGGGTGCATTTTCCACTTGGTTCCTTGTTTAAACCTGTCTCACGGCCAAAGAATTTACTCTGCGAAGTGTGTAACATATTAAGTACAGAAGCCGACAAACCATTTCGCGCAAATGACATTTTTTGTTTTCCGAATTCATCATTAGAAAACCTGCCTGGCCTACTAGAATATCCAAACCAAGCCCAGTGATTGTTACACATAGAATAAATTTAGCATACTCCGTAAATCCTTGCACCTTGCACTGTAAATATAAGTGAACAAACACACACACACAAACACACAAACAAACACACACACACACACACACACACACACACACACACACACACACACACACACACACACACACCTACTGTATCACACTTCATCAGACCCATCCCCTCATGTAATACAGATCTGGGTTACTCAATATACAGGCTCATATTGATCCTCACTGTTGCCATGGAAACGCACTCATGATTGACAGTGCCAATTAAGCCCAATGCTAACAGAATAGGATGTTGTTGGCATTCACATAAAATCAACGTGTCTCTTCCGCTTCATTAGCCACAATGATGAAACTCACCTCCCAGATTTCTAATAGCATCCAATAAACATTGGCTGTGACAGGTGTTGGAACTGGAGTGGGTCCATATCTTTTCCATTACCAACATGACTCTTGGAGCTGGGCCACCGTTGGTCCAAATATAAATTTATTTACTGGGTCCCCTTGTGCTGCTGACTGCATATGATGCTGTCATTTTGAATCGTGTCACCTGTGAACTATTTGTACCCTTTGAACTGACATGTCAAAACAAAGAGAGGCGGATTCACGCACATGAAAGTGCAGGGCAAATTTGTACTGCTCCTTTCATTCAATTTGTGATCACAATCTGTTTGTAATTGGCATCTGATTCACTCCGGCAGCAGCACATTATGCAATTGGACAAGGAACTTCTGTCGTCTAGGTGCATTCTGGGAGTGAAGAGGAGCATTGCAGATTTATCTGAGACCAGCAAGGTCAGAAAGGGAATCAAATTGTTGTGGTGCTTAAGTGCTAATTAATAAAGTAATGAAATTCTCAAACATTTAGAGTGTTATTGGTTGAATAATAATAATAATAATATTAGGGTTTTAACTCTAATGTAGTGGGAGTGTCAGGCAGTTTGGTCTCTAGAAATGTTAGGATGCTCATGGCAGACTTAAATTGAAGAGAACATTCTTACCCTTATTTTGAGTTATATAACATAATGACCAAAATTATTTTATAAAACAGGTTTTACAAATGGCCTGACTTACTGCATATTTATATATGTTCTTTGGAGAATGTGAATTCATGTTTTATTTGTGAGTGTTCCCACTCTGTACACAGCACAATGACATCTCCCCAGGCACTATCAGCCTCAGCAGCCCAATGTTTTGCTCTTGCTGGTGTTTGATTTAAAAATAACAAAATATGAAAAATAAATAAATAAACCCAGTCAAAAAACTTTGAAAGGAAGGATGTGAGACCTTAACACCTGTTGCTAAATGAGGGAAACCAAACAAGGGAAAATCACTTAGTAACTCAAATCCAGCAGCTACCATTTAGGTCTCCTGCCAGGCACTCCAAAGGGCATTAAATAAGGTTCGACAGTTTCATTGAACAAAATGAAAATAAAATATCTGTTGAAGTTTGAATGGTTGCTGATCAATGCCAATACCCCAATCATATGATTATTTTGGCAGGCACTGAGAATTCTGACTGTCAACAACTTATTTTCCACTCATTACTCTCTTTTGACGCCACTGCGCCTGATGAACAACCATTCTCACAAAATATTAATTTCTATAAATCACAGAAACTGTCACTGAACAGGGCCTGATACACAACAACAGGAGATTTTCTATTAAATATATATTGATCACGTTTTGCCCAAACCTGTTTTTCCTGTTAATTGATTGGATCCCTTCCACCATAGTCATAACACCTTAGACAGACTTAAAAGACTGATTTGAAGTGGGTGCACCCAGCACTTCAAGTGCTGATTTCATGCAGAGGTAATAAAAAGGGAAGATAAAGAATAAACAGCATGGTATGGCCATGGGAACATTTCTATGGGCATACACTTAATGAAACAAATATATTCTTAGTGTCTTTCCATTTTAAGTCTAAACTTATTGCTTCTTTCTTCAATCAGCTGAAGTTATAAAAGGATTTGAACCGACATCCCACCTGACTATCCTCAGGCTGATGTCATGACCTTGAATGAATCCTATTTTTATTCACTGCAGTGAATTTGGGGCAGACTCGGGTCACTATGGTAACCGTCATGCCAAAGTGGCATGATGGGCTGTTTAGCTGATGGCTCAGTGATTTTCTTGACAGGAGAAGAATACAGTACACTGTAGCTGTCGATCACCCATCTTCACAGACACACGTGGATTCACACACTCACAAATTCACTCTATGTAACCCCCTGCTATCCCTCATCTGTAACCACAAAGCTATCAAGCAGCTCAGTACTTCGCTCTGTTTCTTAAATTCCCCTTTTTAGGTCTTTATGCTCAGGTCTTATAGCATAATATAGGCTATAAATAAGTGGTAGTACGCACAAATAAACACACATAGAAAAACACAGTTACACTTGCCCTCCATGGTGGATGTCTTCCTGAACTTCTGCTTTTTGCTCTTTATCTCCCTCCTTCAAGGTCTCTCTAGATCTCTTCACTTTCCCACTCCCTCTTTCCTCAACCTTTTTTTGTGTCTCAACCACTTAAATCCCTTTACAAGCCTAGATATATGTTTCTGTCTCTTAATTTCCTTCATTTTGTCTCTTTTTCACCTCTCCCTGTATCGCTCCCTTTCCATCAGTCTGCACTGTTTCTGTTTTACTTCCCTCTTGTCCAGGCCAGTTCTCTGGAGTACAGTCAGTGTAGTGCAGAGAGGTTGGGGCTGTGAGCAGAACACTGTTTCCTCTCCACTTCACACAGGGCTTAGAGATGAGACAAACACAACTACAGACAGATGAAGCTCCTCTGCGAGCTTCACCCTGTGTATGTGTGAGTGGAACAGATGATCTCTCAGTGGCCATCAGAGGAACCTGCTAAAAGCAGCAGTACTACTTTGTGAAGCGCTGCTGAACAAAATGTTGCTTGTTCACTCTTGACAGAATTTAAAGAGGTACTGCACACTTAAACAGTTTTTTTTTGTTTTTGTTATTTTTTAGCTGTAAACTAAATACGACTGTACTGTGATGAAACACATCAGTGTTGGTGTGGATATTGACAATTCTTACCAAAGTTATAAAAATCTGAATTTCATCGGTTGAAAATGGCTCAACACGCCATCTACTGTTCTAAGTAGATGGGGATTTTTTTTAGGATTTTTTTACATCATGAAATTTATATATTCAAAAAAAAAAAATAATTTGGATGCCCTCTAATCAGAGATGGGTGGCCCAACTCCCCCAGCACTCTTCCTTGAGTGAGAGTCTGTGAAACCGCACTCATTTTCAAATATATTCTGATCCAGACTCACCATCAGCACCCGACTGCATTCTTTCCCTTCAGACCCTCATATGGCTCGGCAGTGGTTGCAGATGGCAGCAGGTCCCTCGATAGCAACACACTGCTATGTGCACACTGCTACGCAATCAGCCTTTTTCACAAAAGTCCACTTCAGGGGATTCTGGAGTAGATAAGACCTCCATCTCCAAGGAGGCCTCTAGGATAGGTGCCTTGCGACTTTTTGTTGCTTTCCCTTATTCCTCTAGCCTGGCATGTCGCTGAGCAACTCTTGTCTCACACATCCATGCCCCACGCTCCCCCAACTCAGCCCCTTTCCCACTTTTTAGCATTTTTCAAAATCCTAGAGTGGGTGGAGTTAGGATAGCAGCTTGGAGTGAAGTAACACGCAGCTATTTGTTGCTCCAGCAGGATAGAAAAATGTATGAAGATATAAATAAATGAGGAAGATGAGAAGAAGAAGGTCGAAAGAGAGGCAAGAGGGAGGAGAAAGAGAGGGCAGTGGAAAAGACAGCTGAGACAGAACTGATGAGGCACTGCGCTTGATCTTCGTTTCCTCCACAGTCTTTGCTTTCACAGCCGCAAAGAACAGAGACAAAGTCACAAACTGAAACACAAATCACCTTGGATGCACCTTATTATTTTGTGGAAGATACAGGCTGCAAAAAGCCCAGCTTTGGGGAGTGAGGTAGCAGTGCAAGCAGAGAGAGTGAGACAGAGGGCAGACAGGAATGAAAGGGATAGTGAGGGAAAGAGGGTTCTAACTACCCATCTAAAGTTTGATCTATAATTCATATTTTATCATCATCTACACTTTGAGAAGATCTTTTCAACCTCTCTCTTCTTTTTTTTACGCATGTTTCACTTTTACTGTTTCCTTCCTGACCTTCGCTTTGTGATTGTGTCTACAGTATGAGCTATCTGTTTGCCACTGTCGGACGTTTAGACCACTGTCATCTGTGGCTGCTCATGCATGACATCATATCCATTTCCTCGATGCCTCACAGGAAAAAGATGCAATGGAGCGTGACAGAAAAGAGCCTGAAGGTCTGGGGCTAAATGGAGCGGAGCACCTAAGCCCCACCCCAACCAACCACTGTATCACTACGACTAACATTGTTTCTTTTCCACCCCAAATGATGGGGCGTAAGGCCAAGGGGCATGGCTCCATGGTGGCACTTGAGGATGTGATATGATGGGAAGGTTGGACAGTTTCTAGCGAAGAACCAGGGTAGATACCACTTAGTATTGGGGTTAAAGCCAGATAGACTTGGGGGTAAAGATGTTTTTTGCTGCATCTTAAGAACAGCAGTTTTTTTTTTAAATGTAAGGGAAGCAAGAAGCAAACTTGTCTGTCATGGATTAAAATATTCAAATCATCACGTTCAAATCCACAAAACCAGTGGTAAGAAAAGTGACTAAGTAACTAAAGCTTACATAAAAAGCATACCTACAATATCAACAGATATCCAAGGCCAACATGAAGAACACCACTCAAAATGTATTTTTGGCAAAGACCCACATCTAGAAGCATCTTGAAAAATAACTGTCCCCTGCTGCCCCAGCAATTCCCTGGTAATAGAATTTACCCTTAGCTATACTGTCCCCCAATGCATCCAAGAGATGAAAGGCTCAACAAGTCTGAAATGTTCAGACATGAGGTCTCAGTAGTTGGGGGAACCAAGTAAAAACAACAAGATGTCCAACAAGTCATTACTTATTTCAGCAAAAAAATAAACAATCATGTAATCGAGTGCCGATTTGCCGAATGGACAGAAATGCTTGAGTCCAATGAGGTACCACATATCTCAGCGTAGTTTCAATAAACAGATACTGTATGTTAATAGATAATAAACAAATAGCCATTGAGGAAAGCTGAAGGGATTTGAATTTCATGTCCAGCTGATGCAAGTCACCTCAATATGGGATTACTAGATATAGATGAGGAATCTGAGCACATTTTATCCAGCTAACTGAGATTTGAAATAAAAAACAGGAAGAAACATGAAAGAAATGAATCAATAGAGTGATAGAGACAGTGGATAAAATTTTTGGAGCAATTTCTGGATCAGCAAATTGAACAACAGCTAACCGGGAAAGTGGGCATGGCTTAAATTTAAATTTCTGGTTGCAGCTAATGAAAATGACTGTGCAGTGCACTGGATAAAGTAAAGCCCCAATCAGACAGGATTTATTTCTCCGCAGAAGGCTGGGTGATTTCATCTGCATGTGCAGATCAGAGTTTCTATCCAATAGAAATGCAAATCGTGTGTGATTTTCTCCTCCTACAACCCATTATTATTTAAAAATACCAAATACCTTGAGTTTTCTGTGAGCTGGTTGGTTGTCTCAGTTTTTATTGTAAGTGAGAAATGAAAGTCCACTGGTGATAAGGGTGACAGCATTTTCCAACTGCTATCCTCAATGAATTTAGTTACCTGGAACCTGTCAAATATTTTATTGCCCACATTGTTTGTTTAGCAAAATTTTTAGTATGACAATTTTGTTAATATAATTCGCTATGCTTCACAGCATTCAGGCATCTTATACATATAGATTATTCCACAGATTAAAGAGTCTATTGATTTTCTTCTGGCTTCGTGAAGGTTTTTCATTTACAGAAACCTAATAGATTCATTTTCTTTTTCACACTCATATTTAGTTTAAAATTATATTTGCTAACATTAACTCTGGCAAACACATTCAGAATGTATCACAAGAAGACCACTCCCCCATACATACGAACACGCATGCATACTGTAAGTTGTGGAGCCAGCTGTGGGTTTAATATTTACAGTTTCTGACATACAAGACCACAAGTTAAGATGCGTTCTCAGTCAAAGCCCAATACATTTAACGCTATCAATGCATCTGTTATCCTCTGGCCTACCCACTTGCACCAGTACTTTCATAGCAACAACGTATCAACACTGGAGGCTTGAAAGTTTCCTGATCACAGAGGGGCATGGGAACGAATGATGCATAAAACATGGAAGAAGCAGAGAGTGAGAAATTGAAGTATAGAGGCTAGATAGAGGTACAAGTAAATATCAAGCCGGAAAGCTTTGTTTTGAAGAAAAATAGAGTGACTGAAAGAAAGAGAAGGGTATGGGGGGCAAAAGTATCACAGGAGAGATGAATGTGTGGAAATAGTAAATCTGGAATAGATAAAATAATAACATGAGGGTATGGTGAAAGAAAGAAGAATGAATGATGGTGTCGGCAATGGTGAATCAGCAGTAACCTGCATACTGTGCTACAATGAGCTGCTGTGCTCACAAAATGGCAGCATCACAGTCACATTCATATCTCTTTTTGTGATGCTTCTCACAACTCTGAGATTGATTCAGTAATCATTTGGCCAAAACTCTTCCATGGCAGACTCAATATGGGTGGAGTCGGGCGGCACTACCATTGAGATGTGGGAATGTAGTGCCGGGCATAATGTGTTCAATAACTTTTGATATTAGACTTTGATTAGTTTTGCAATCCCTGTGATAAACTGGTGACCTTTCCAGGGTGTACCCCGCTTCTCACCCAATGTTTTCTGGACAGGATTAAAAAAGGGATGGATGGATAGACAGGTGGATAGTTGATAGTTTTACCTCCATAAATCAAGGAAGGACTGGCACTATTCGGCCTAAGGGGGGAACAAAAATCACTTGCACTCATTATCTTTTGGGATAGTGAGCTACAAAAGGCTTGTGTTTTCATTTCTTTGTGTAAGTGTGTGCATTTCCATGAAGGCAGACCTACAAACCCACTTGGGAGAGCGATGTGCAGTTCTGACTATTTATGTGAGTCATGAATATTCTAGATGCCTAAATGCATCCCACAATGTTGAGGATTTCCCTGGGCAAGCCTGAAGGTAAACCACCATGCTAAAGTAAGAGAAGGAGAGAGAAGGAGTGAGAGGGAGAAACAGCAGGTGAGGAATACAGTTTCAAACGAGTGAAAAAATTTTCCTTTCCTTTCACACCCCTTTCCAGATGGCAATTATTGGGTTGACTTGTTTAGCCCAGTGGGTTGAAAACATTTCCAGGGTTGTAATTTTGGGAAACGGGATGCTTTCAGTGAGCTCTAAAAAAGGGTATATTCACCATATTACACACAGTGGCATTCAATTAAGAGGCACAAATAATGGAAGGAGCTGATGTCTCTGTTATGGGTCCTGAGCGTGGTCCCTGAGTAACAGATTATGCTAGAAGAAAGCTGGAAAAGTTGTGAAGGAAAACATCGTGTCGATCCGTTTTCTTTTCAACAGCATCATGTGTCTTCCACATCATTAGAGTTGCATTTTGAGATACACCCAGCGTCCTTTTCCTTACAGAGAGACATCAGTTTCAGCCTTTGGACCATAAAATCCATTTTACTCCTAGTTGGAGTCCATTGGATTTGACATGTACCAAACAAAACAAATAAACAATTCAGAATACACCATACATTCTGCATTACCCATCTACTGTGATCCATGTTGGGTCCTTAAAACATATTCTATACTCAGAGTTTGCCTTTATCAACAGCTACTCTGCACAAATATATATTTGTATAAACACCCGCCAGGGTGATGCACTGGAAAACATGAGCAGGCGAGTCCGTTTTCTACACACATTGAACGGAGCATGAAACGCACCTCCAAGCAAACATAATAAGGCTGTAGTGGAAATTCTACTAAAAGCTCGGCCTTTGACTCTGTATGCTGGCTTAATGTATTTCTCAATTGCTTTGGCACAATTTGATGATAGGAGAAATGATAAGAATAGAAAGAAAGAATATTTTCAAAACAATATGTGCAAACCTCCAAACAACTGGGCACTTGTTCACAACAGATTTGAATTTCTCTATAAGGAACACGTGAGGCACACAAAACAGCACAAGACAGTGCATTATAGTACAGTACATGTACAGCTGTATTATCTATTTTTGAATTCCAATGTGCAGGACTAGACAACTACCTTGTACTGGTGGCAGAAGAGCAGTTTTTACACCTCAACAAGAGCAAGAGATCTGCAACATGGTGGTAGCAGATAATGATATTACACTGAGAGAGATCCAGAGTGCAACCTTAGAGGACAATATTTACTCTGTAAGCATCTCTGTAAGCACGTAGAAAAGACATCAGATGACTGTGAAACAACTCTACAAGGTACCATTTGAGAAAAACCGTGACAGAGTGAAGGAGCTAAGGTACCAGTATGTACAGGTAAAGCGGTGTTGTGCACTTGATATTTTGTTTATTGTATCATAGAGAATAATGCAGCTGGAAGGATGTAAAATCCCTCAATCCCTTTTGTTGTGTTTGTGGATGAGACTGGTTTCAATATGGCAAAAGGCAGGAGATGTGGCTGACATGTCATAGGCCATCGAGCCACGGTGGATGTTCCAGGTTGCAGGGGCAATATCAATATGTGTGCTGCAATATCTGAGAATGGTGTGAGTACATATATTCCCAGTATTGGCCCAAACAACATGGAGAAACTCTTGATGTTCTTGGACACCCTCTACAGAGATCTTGTCCCTGGGAAAGAGACAGGTTTGGCAAGGCATGACTTGCCCACTTTTGTAATTATGTGGGATAATGTAAACTTCCACCATGCAAATGTCGTCAGGGAACGGTTTGCTGTCCACCAAAGGATGCTGATGGTGTTCCCTCCACCAAACTCTCCATTCCTGAATCCAACTGAGGAATTCTTTTCTGCATGGAGGTTGAAGACCAAATGTCTCTGCTTGCAGCAATGGATGCTGCTTGTGGTGACATCACAGCAGAATATTGCAGTGCGTCAGAAAAAGAGAAACAGATCAGTGTCACGTTATAAGGTGAAAAGTTTATTGTTATAACAAGATCGTTTCATGCATGTTTAACAGTGCAGTATAACAGAACTTGACTCTATGCTTTCCAGTTATTTGCACCAATCTTTTACTGCATTACTTGTGGGAACAATGAAACCTTGGTTCGATGTTATGAAGCCCCTTAAGTGGAATATTGCTTGTATTACTTGGCTGTTATTTTAATCATTTATTTTTCAATAGAATTGTGACCGAGTTTTTGCTGAATGCAAAGTGTGCGGTGAAATTGCTGTATTGTAAGTCTCTGCTAAGGACACAACTACTACAGTACCAGACCCCAAGGTTGCTTGGGGGGCACTGAGAACCCAAGACAGTTTCTTGCATCAAATATTCACTTCGACATTGTGGGGAACAGCACTTTGCCAATTTTTCTCCACTCGTCGTAAGCCTGACAGGCTCTGTAACCACATAAAAACTTTTCTACTTGTGGTTTTAAGGATAAAAGATAAACTAATGTCCCATTCTCTTACCCTTCTTCTTAGACTCCTCTCCTTTTTATGAGTCTCGAATCGTTTGCTCATTGACAAATATGCTTTCTGGCTCAGTTTCCCCATTCCCATGGAGCCTTGCAAAGTTGTCAGAAGCATCATCTGGTTGATTATGTTGGGAAATTAGTAGCCTTGAGCTTACTTGTGGTATTAGGGTTGGGGGCGGATTGATGGTATTCTTTTTCCTGCAGTATCCTTCATATTTCTATTCTATGATTGCTCATTGCGCAGAAATACAAGACTATGATGCAGAGTGTATGTGCGAGTAATGGGCCCTTGCAGGCAAATAAGATTATTCTATTATTAAGTAAGTATTTGAAATTTTGAAAGGTTTTGTTGATTTTTGATAATATCTCTTTCAAGGGGAGGAGAGCGCTACACTGTGGGTAGTAAACCAACTATATTCTTATTGTATAAAAACATGTCTTCTCTCGTGTGTTATTTTAGAAGAATTTTCATAATTTGGGAGGTTTGGCTAATCTAGGCATTGAGACACAGATTCACAACTGGACATATTCAATGATAAATCCCTATCGATTATTTTGGATATGGAAGCAAACAATTTAATCTCATTGTCTCCAGTATCAGTAGGTACAATAATCATGCCCAAAGAGATCTATAAATTCATTGCTGGTGGATTTCAGTATGAGCTGAGTTGACTTCAACTGAAGTGACTTTCTTTCACTGCAAAACAAAGCATTTTTTTCCAATTTTTTTACTGTTTGAATTTAGCAACCATGTCAGAATCGTTCTGAGACATACAGTATATTATCCCACGTGCATTTTGATTCATTTTATTAACTATGAATCAACAGTGAAGCCAGGCAATGAGCCATGGTTTATAATAATGGAGATGAGTGTCTGGGGCCCCAGATGGATGGCTCCCCATACAGCAGCCTGCGGGCCAGCACCCTATACTGACTGTAACGGATTATAGGATGATCATAACACTGGCTCAGACAATTGAGTGACTCATGCTAACCCATGCAACTTGTGTACTTCCTATCTCTTTGTGTAAGAATATACAGAACAAACAAATAGGAACACATTCATACACATACAGAACTTCCTGAATTTGTTGATCAGTTTCTCCTTACTTTTTCCTGTCTTTTTATTTCTTCCTTCTCCCTTTTCTTGCCTTTCAGTGTATTTGTAGCCTCCCTTTTATTGATGCAGTGAGTGACTCGTGTGATTTTTGACGTTGTTTAAAGGTCTTTAAGTCCCACCCTGATTAGGAAAGAATAATTTGGGGGACAAACGCAGACCGTGAGATGAGACGATGAACCAAAGGCCCCTTTTTTTTCCTCATTTTTTCACCTCACTTTTTCATGTTGTCCCTTTACTTTTTCATAGTTTCATTTTTGAATTTTAAGTATTGCCAAAACAGCTACAACGCTTCCCTTTTTTCAGACTCTCTGCTTGCCTCTGGTCCCTTTTCCTCTAATTTAACTCAGTTCGCTTCAATACAACTAATTTCCATTCACAAAAGATTAGTGTGATGGCTGTCAAAGTATGTATTTGTTTTTTACCACTCATTAAGAAAAAACTAATATAATGAAGCTATCTTAAAAAAAATATAATGGAAACAATATATGTCACATAGGTTATGGTGAAGGTATGTAAATGGATTATTCACATAAATGTCCTTAAATGCAAATAAACAGTAAGTATGAGTGTGAGCTGTAGCAAGCTGCATCCTTTATGTCAAGGAGCAGGTGTGCTTTCCTTAAAGCAAAATATTATATGCTCCAGAGAAATTAAATTGGCAGTCAGGCAGTGTGTGCGTGTGTTGGTGTGTTAAGCTTGTTTTGTGCATGTGCTTGTGCTTCCACAATACACTTAGACAGTACATGTGAACATCTGAGCATTGGCAACTGCATAACTTAAATGGAGGCACGTATACAGCATTGGTGTCTGTCTATGTATGAGTAGTTGTACATGCACAGGCTTTGATTTTTTGTTCTCCCTTGATTCCACATTATTGTTGTTTTGTTTCGGGGTGATGCTAACAAACCTTCTGCACTGCTAAACTAGGGCACTGCCTGGCTCCCGGCAAAAAAAAAAAAAAAAAAAAAAAAAAAGATAGACTGAGAAGGGGGGAGAAATGGAGAAAGTAAGAGGGAGAGGAGAAAATGAGGTAATGAAGAAATTATATAACGATGTAAGATGCCATGGAGCGAGTCATTCCCTGCCCTTGTCCAAATGATCTCCCTACATGTCACAGTGACCCACAGATTGCCAGTATTATCATGTCGCAGTGGACAGCAGGTAGCACCACAAAATACAAAAACAGATAGCTAGATAGTTAGATAGATAGAGCGATATCTCAGTAGATGTCTACATGTCTCAGTATAACAATATACTTTGCTGAAACAAAAGAATGACATATAAGTGGTACTTTATTCTTTGTACTTGTAAGCTGCTCAGAGTTAAGACCATCAGCTCTGTGTCTAAGAATCCAAAATATAATTATCTTAATGCTAAGATGCCTAAAGAGTGTTTCATCCTCATGCACCATCTGCTTCACGTCAGTTGTGCAGATTCAACTTAAAGCTTTCTTTTTTAAGAACCGTGGCACTGACGAAATTAATGGTGGTTCTTGTGGAGTTAAGCATGTACAACATATTACAGGGAATTTGTAACATTAAAAGTATTATTATTGAGTTAAAGAGGGCCCCCGAACAAATCTGTGGTGAAGACAATAGAGGGGGAACCCAGTACTTATCCTTTGGTTACACTCACGAAGGGCCAAATCTGCAAATGTGAGTATCACTAGGTATCACTGTGAGATACCCAGCATGGTGTTAATGACTCAGACACCATTCTTGGATGTTGCCAGTTTTTGTTTTTCATCAGCTTTTTATCATTGAATAACAAAAGGTAGTAGAAGAACATGGATCTGCATTATATCAATAAAATCTATCTTTCTTTCTCATATTCAGCCCCACTTGTATATGTTTTTTTAGCTCCATTTTGAACTACTATCCTTGACACAGTGCGATGCTAACTTAGTGCTCTATTGGCATTGTGCTCCCAGTACAGTGCATGCCTAACTGTTCTAAAGTTATCAACTCCTTGGACTTGGCTTCGTGCAGGTCTTCTTACATGGTGTTATGTGTTAAGAAAAGCAGATGCAAAAATGTTGATCCCACCAGTACTGCACTGTCAACAGAGATTTGAAGTTATTTATATGGAAAGAAATTTTGCAGAGATAGGAATGTGGCAGAACATAAAGAGGGAGAAAGTCGAGGGAAAAGGTGGGAAAACAGGGACATTGGAACTGAGGAACAGAGCTGATACAGAGAAAAAAGGGCTTGACACCAGAGATAAGACAAGCATGTTATGAAACTCTCCCTTGCCTGTTAAATCTAAGGGTCAGGAGGTGTCTGTGAAACACTGAAAGAGAGAGAGAGAGAGAGAGAGACAGAGAATACCAGCGTGTGAGAAAGACAATGAGAAAGAACTTTCCGGTCTGGGGTCAAGACCATCTGTCCTCATCAACAACCCAGAGACAGAGACAATGAAAGCAAAAAAGTCAGAAAGAGATAAATGGACACATAAAGTCCTCATTTACTCACCCATGGCAATGACTAAACTATGCCTCTTCCGTTGCTTGATTGTCTTAGAAGACTTATACCAAAGAAAAAGGGGGGGGCAAGGCAACAAGGAGAAAAAAAGCAGTAGAGGGCGAAAGTGAGGAAGAGAGAGGAAATGGAGGATGTGGAGACTCAGGTAAGATAAAGACAGAGGGAGCAAGGATAGAGAGGCAGAGGACAACACAGGGCATAGATGAACGGATGTAATTAGTGAGGGAAGTAGAGAAAATGAGGTGCAACAGCCTCAGATAAACAACTCAGAAACCAAAGCCGAAAGGAAATAGAGACAGATGAAAGAAAAGGGAGAGGACAAATTTAGACTAACAACAGATGTAAGACAGGAAAACGAGATTCCAGCAGGCCAACAGTGCCATTGATCTTTAAAGAGATGCAGACATAAGAGAGCCACATCGACAGTTGGAGCTAATTGCAGGAGGTGTGTTGGCGCTTCTAGATGTATTACCAACGGACCGATGCTGGGTGAAAGCTGATGTCAAAGGCACACAAACAGCCTGATTCACCACCACACACAAGCATTTACAGACATCTTTGGAAAAAGAAGGGAACAAAAAGCTTCAGAGAGAAATGAAACATATGCAACACTTAACACTAACCTATTCCCTTCCATCTAACTCCAAAGAAAACAACAGTGTGCTCTTCAAAAACACACACATACAAAGATTCACAATCGTGCATGGACTCGAACACCTTGTGCAGTGCGCCGGGGGCTTTTATTGGGCCTTCACAAGCACATGGCCACCTTCAACCAAAATCCTCCTGAGTGGCACAGGTTATGCAGCAATGAGACACTGACCTGTGCGGACTCAGGAGTCTGTAGTCATTTCAGCATGTTTTAATCATAAGTGGTAAAAATGGCAAGAAAGAAAGACTGAAAAAGCTCAATTATGGTGGGGGGGCTTTTGTATAAACACACTACTTCAGTACTCACACTGATATGACTGAAATTCTGCTGCTCAATCCATTCTTTGGCCTTGAGTATGAACTTATATATTTGTATAATATACTGTCTCCTGTCATACAGTCCAGCTTGTCTGCTTTCTGCTCTAAGTCATTTGTTATCCTGTTGAGACTGCGTTGTAATGTGTCCTCATTTGTCAATTGGGGTTACGTAATGTGTATAATGTGCACAGTGTAAGTGTAATGTGTGTATTAATAATGACCCAGAGTTACGTTTTATAGTTAGGCGACCTTTAGCGGCCATAGTAATTGTGATGGCAGCAAAAGAGGAAGTTAGGTGATGTAGTGTAAAGAGCAACAGAGTCCACATTAAGAGGAGGTTGGGGTGGATGGGTTGGTCAACAAAACAGAGTACTTTGACAGGGGAGACCGCTGTTCATTAGCCGTTTGAAACCAATAGTCATCATTGTTTCTTTTAACCATGACTTTTCCACAAAATATTCTTTTTGGATGCATCACATGTAACGTAACCAGTATCATCCGAATAACAATATAAAAGTAAAAAATTCTTTGTATCACAGCTATCTCTTGAAAGTTACCCTCGTCATCTTTCTTTCCCAAACCCAGATCCCCTGCTTGCTCTTCCTCCTGCATAACCCCCCCATTGTGAAGTGTTTTATCTCACACTGGGAGTTTTAACTAACTGCCACGTCCCCCAATTAGCATTCTTAAAACGACAAGATTTGTCGACCGCAATTGCAGTCCTTGGAAGATTGCAGGCATGGACTGGACGAAGAGACCAAGATTAGATGTATCTGAGTCTCTGCACGCACCAGCGCTCTTTTAGCACCTGTCTCCCCCCAAGGAACAACAAGCAGTGCTTCATTTGCTCTCTCACGTCAGGAGCGAAGAGCGCTCAACACTTTCTGCGCACCCGGTCTCAGCCTCAGTCACGGTTGTGTTCTTGAAATGGTACGTATTGTGTCTGCACTTCTGAAAAAAAGTTTCAAGTTTTTTTCTGGTTTGCATTTTTGCAATTACCATTTGAAAACAATTTGATCATATGGATTCTGTACTGCATCGCCAACAGTGTTAAGGTCATCGGTTTGTGAGCCACTATCAGAACCGCTTGCTTGCCTGTTTATTTCATGCGTTAAATTGTGACCCCACATTCAGTCACAACAGAAACTGCAATTCATCAGACCAGACAATGTTTCTTCATTCTTCAGCTGTCTAGTTGTAGTGATTTTTAGCCCACTGTAGCTACTTCTTCTTGTTCTTCACTGACAGCAATTAAACCTCACATGTACTGCTGCCACTGTCGCCCCTTCACTAAAAGGTCTGGTGGGTTTTGTGCTCTCAGATGCCCTTCTGCATGCCATTCCCTTCTGACATTTGATCTTTCTCGTTGGACGTACTCAACACCTCCACAATGTGTTTTTTTTCTTTTTCTGTCATCCCTTCTCATTGTATCCCGTTGCTACTTTCTGCTGCCACAATCTACTTCCCCCATGGGGCTCATTAAAGTTTCATCTAACTATATCTTACGCCTTGTATGAGCTTCAACAATATTTAATTCTGATGGTCGTTTTGAAATACACGATTGCACATGCACAAGTTAATGATTTATTTTATACCTCCCTTGATGTACGCATCATTTTCTGGTCGGTCTCTGATGTGACAGAAGAACTGAGCACAGGTCAAGTTGACACATCCCAAAGTTATTAATATTTATGAAAACAAATGTAGATCAAGGGAAATGTTATCTTAATGGCTTTCCATAGCATAGATCACATACCCCCTACCAACTATGCTTCTTGTTATGTTTGTGATGTATTTGTACATTCATATCCCTTAGATAAGTACATACAGTACATAGTGATTTTGACAGCTCATCTGCCGAGTATCTATTTAAGCCACTCAATTAAATTTTTCTATCCATAGATGTGACAGTAAACTGTTCGTTATGACAATAACATTAGTACCAAGGAAAATGAAACTACCGTGAGCCTGATGACGGATTTATGGTTTTACCAAAAAGCTGAAAAAATCAAAACATCGAAAGTTGGTATGTCTGGCAAGGTATTTTTTCAAAGTTGCGTTTAGTCTTACCAGTACACATTGCATTAAACAGAGGTGAACACTGAAATATCAATCATAAACTATTTCATTTATTGCAAAAAATGAATTTAAATTTTTACCTAAAGTATAGTCGTCTTCACTGTTTCCAGTGAAAATACTGCAGATTTGAAAATCTAGGGGGGGAAAATGTTCAGAATGATTCTTTTCCTGCTGTTACATAACTGTTGACATGTGGTATTTGAAAACTGATATACGTGGAAGGACATGAGGCACCTGCACGTTATTTTTCCTGTAAAATCTGCAGTAGACGCAGACACAGGGACCTGAAATGTTCCCATTTCATCTCTTAAGACGTTGTCTGGCTGGTGCACCTCCTGTTGCCAAGTTGAAAGGTCATGGTACCTGGTGTGACATTGACAAGATGTTAGCTGTCTGGCTGCGCACCCCAATGAGCTAAAGCCCTGGCTACAGTGCAGCAGACTTGAATGCAGAGCTCTTTGTGCTGTCTTTGTGCCCTGCGTGTCGGTGCTTTCTCATAACTTGTGTGTTGAATAAAGCCCTAAGTGTGGATGACTCTGGTAGTAAAAGAGGGCATCAAAGCACATTTAAACTTTGATGATACATTTTCTGGAGTCAGTGCTTTCCATTTCCCGTATTTTTTTTTTAAATTTATATTTAAATTGAATTGTTATTTCTTCATCTTTTGACTCTACAACCTAAAACTTTTAGATTTTTATCGCTATGCATATTTCAAGACACATACGGGAGCAATAGACAAACTGTAAGGTTTTAGATAGGAAAGAAAATAATCTGAGCATTTAACCAAGGAGGACACACGTTGATTTACTGTACATCTTGAATAAAGTCATATTATGCATAAAAACACCGACACAAGTCTGAAGTTTGGGATTTCTGCATGCCAGCATGTTATCTTGCTGGATTCAGTCCACATTTTGCAAACAGAATGAAGTCTAGAGTGCAAGCATCACAGCTGAGTGTTGAAACCTCCAAGATCTGTCTATCAACATATGTTTTATAAGCCTTAATATCCCCTCAATTGAATTGTTATTCAATTTATCATTCAGACATGCATCCGATGCAGCGAAATTAGGGAATTACTTAATTAGACACTAACTTTATATGGAGATGAATTAATTGGTTTTTTGTTGTTTTTTGTCTCGATGGAAGTTGGTGGTCCTATCAGTTGTCCTCCATAAAGTCAGTGTCTTTTTTGTAAACCACAAACTGGCAGCCATTAGAGGACCTGTACTGGTCTCAACACTTAGCTGTGGTGCTTGCTCCTCTATGGATCCCTGAGTGTAAATCCAGGATTTCATTCAGTAAAGAGGGACATGCTTTAAAAAAAGGCCCCTGCTCGGCTCTGTGCCGCGACATGAGCACTATTGTGCTACTGTCATTTCTGCAAATGTTAACGTTTTCATTAAGACTAATTTCCCATAAACTCAATTACTTACTGCTTTTGCGTTAAGAGAGTGCTGCCATGCTGATTCCCCCTTTAGTACTCTGTGCTTATGTTTTATCTCTCCATTTCTGCTGGAAAGACTGACCTAGTGGCCCTCAGTGTAAATTGCAAGCATAAACATAGCATTAGCAGCAGTGAGAATGGAAGTATTGATTTTACGGAGGGATTTCTGGATGCTTAATAGCCTTGTCAGATCTTAATATTCACATGGCACTTAGTCCTCCATATCCCATTTATGTGCTTAAGAATTATGGCAGTTTATGTCAAATAAGCCATACTTACATGAATCTAACAACCAGTTATAAGAGAAAGTGGGGAACTTCTGCCTTCTGAGTTAAGGACTGCAAATACTTGAGCCTGTGTCTACATTCACAAGATTTATCATCATTTCACTCTCCCTCTGTCTCTCTCTCACCCCAGTCTGGTGTTCGCTTACTCCTCTCTTGGCGCAGTAAAACATTTCTTTAGTATTTCACATTCACACTCCATTCCCTCTCTCTTCCATTCAGCACACTGCTACACTCCATCCATCCTTCCTCGACTTCCAATCTTAACCACTCTACTCTAATATATGTGCAAAGAAATGTATGGCTACCTATGAATTCTGTGTTAAACTTGGAGAGATCCAGTTAGAAAGTTAACAATGATATCCAAGAGTAGAAATCCCAGAAAAAAAACACCAAAAGGCTTTACAATTGGCTTCTCATTCACCCATTCACACACACACACTCAAATACGGATGACAGCGATGCAAGGTGATCATCTGACCATCAGGAGCAATTTGGGATTCAGTGTCTTGCCTGAGGACACTTGGACCTGTGGACAGAAGGACTTTGGGGATCGAAGTTACCTTCCAGAAAACCTCAAACTACGCTGAGGCTCATATGGGGTTTGAAGCTCAGCCATAAGAGTTAGTCAACAACAGACGGGATTCCAAACAGAGGTTGGGACTTTAGGGGCCAGCATTGGGAATGCACAAGCATAGGAAAACACAAGCTTTCCTGAATATGAGTTAATTACAGTTCTGATCTCATTACAATCTAGAAATGCCCTGACTTAACAAAGACTTACAGTGGTCCAGATGGGACAGTATTATGCAAAAGCATGTATGACAATATGTGGACCAATAATTAGAAATTGTGTAGGATCCATGCTTTAGGTCCTTAGAACAGTTATTAAGTATGCTAAAGTCATTGCTTGTAATAGAGAGGCAGAGCACTATATCATCTGTGCTCGGCTACAGTTTGTATTTTGGTTAGAATCTTTTTGGGGGTTTTTTGGGGGGATTTTATTATTTTTGTACAAAAGCATAATATCACTTCCTTACGCTTTCTAACAAAAAAAAAAAAGATTGGAATCTGCCTGATGTCTGTGAATCTTCTTTGACGGTTAGACTGAGGAAAGGAAGGAGAAAGAAAATGTGAGGGACTGAAGTGCAGTAGCTATACTGTATCCAAGTGTGTACACTTACAGAAGGGGTGTTGAGATGAATTATAGATAAAAAGTGGATGGAAGGTAGTTAAAAACCTGTGTCTGCCTCGCATCATTAAGATGATGGGGTTATATGGTGAAAGTGGGTCGTGGGTTGGGGAAGAACTGGAAAAGAAGCAGTGAAAGGGAATGGATGGCAAGCAGAATAAAAAAAATGTGGGAGAGAAGGAAACCTGTGATTGGGAGAAAAACGTGCTGGAAGAAAAAGAGAGAGTTTGGCTGAGAAACTGAGAAAGAGTTAAGAGAAGGAGAAGCAGGCAGGTAGTAGGAGAGAGAGAGAGAGCAGGAGATGACAAAGAACAATGTCAGGGAAAGTAAACATCATAATTTGTGTTGTACCCTGGGCTGCTTTGGAAATTTTTAGAAGCTATGATTATCAGTTTACCTGCTGTTCTCTGTCTCCGCCAACCTCTCTCTCACCTTTCTGATGGCCTGATGACGGTAAGACTATGCTCCTATAAATATGTCTGGGTGTTTTTTTTTTTTCGGTCTCTCTCTTTTCTACCTGACATCATCCTGCAAGCCACAGCAGGAGATCCCATTAAAAAAAAAAAAAAAAAAAAAAAAAAAGGCCTGTACCTTTTCTGAGAGTGGTAACAATGTCCAACACCCACTCTTGGCCAGATGATGATTTGTGCAAAAAAAAAAAAATACAAGGTCGAGAGCTAGCAGTTGTTAGCATATCTTTCTATCTATCTATCTATCTATCTATCTATCTATCTATCTAGTTTTTCCTGTTCTCATTCTTTCTCTACCTCTGTCCGTGGGCGACAGTATTTCTTGATACGTGTGTGTGGGCATATCAGCAGCATATTGCCTGCGATCCTAAACAGAAGATTGTTGGAAGAACAATGGCTTTGATTGTGATAACAGTGGTTTCGTACACCACTGACTGCAGCGTTAATGATCGCTGCCACATTATCACTGTTCTGTAAGCCAAGTCTGCCTCGGTCGCCCACTCATAAATAGAACTGCGATTCACAATCCACACAGTTAACGACGACAAGCATGTTTGCTGTTTTTGATTTATTTGCTGCTGATTACTTACAGTATTGTACAATAATAGTGCCAGCAACAGTTTATGCTGCACACCTAGCCATCGCGGGAGTGTACAGCTTCTGGTAGGTCCATGTTACTACCAAGTGAATTGATACAGTGAAGGCCTCACTTTCTACTGCTATTATATACTAGGCTATCAAAATGAGCTTGAGAATGACATTGGGGTAATCATTATGTAGTCACTAAACTTTTACTTAAACTTTTAAGTGTGGGTTTCATAACTGATCCCACTAAAGCGAATTCAGAACCACCAAATAAAGTATTACATTTTAAAATAAAATAGGTGCTCATTGTAGAATTGTTGATTGCTTTGTGTACTATGGCTAAGTTTTTGAGTTGTGATTTTCTTTGAAGCAACCTTTAAGGCCTATTTAACAACCCATACAATGTGCAGCCTGGGCTAAAAGGTTGCTCTCATTCCAGGCTACCTAGATAGTGTAACCCTGACATGCTTGCCAGGTTTAAAATAACACAGGGCTAGGTCTCAGACGACACTGTTCCTCATTTAGCGCTCCAGTTTCATCCTCTTGGCAATGTATATGTGTGTGTGGTGGTCATAGGTGTGTGTGTGTGTGTGAGCACACATCTTAATTGAGACCCAACCACACACACACACACACACACACACACACACACACACACACACACACACACACACACAGACACAGACACACACACACACAGACACACACACACACACACACACACACACACACACACACACACACACACACACACACACACACACACACACATAAATCATGGCCCAGTAATAAGTTTCTGTGACTAAGCTAAGAAAATACTGTATATTCAAACTTTTTAATAGCACATTTGCTTATTTGAGTAGAAGGTTGCAGGAGAGAGTGACATGAAAAACAGCACAGAGCAAAGGGCTGGATGAAAGGCAGCATCACTTGGGAGCTGAACGCACCTCTGTTCAGTTCTTGACTGAGCTCGCCATTTTCTTATCAGCATCTGTGAATCTGGTATGTGTGCCCTGAGCTGAATCACTTGTTTGTTTGCTGAACACATCAGTGCAGTAGTCCTCAATTTTGTATTTTTTAAGATTCTGCGTGTATCAAGTGAAATCCTTTGCAGAAATAATTTGAACAAACAAACAGCAGTTCAAGGGAGTTTTTCTGTATTCAAATAGGCTACAATTTGTTTTTAAAAAGTCATCTTATTGTGAGTCATGGACTAAGTTGCTGTTTATTTGTATGGTTGATGGGATCAAAATGGAATGACATGAATAAATATAAACTAAATACAGTATATGTTAAAGTCACGTCTGACTGACTAAAAAAACAGGGCAAAAAACTCTTCAGAACTGTGTGACTACAAACAGTGGTTTCCGTTCAAACAGATGCACAATCATATCCCAGAATGCAACTGGGACAAACGAAAACAAAATACACCAAACTGTTGCAATAGTACCGCTACACCGTAGCACAACCACTGTCATCAGACTGAGAGTAGAAAAATAACACTGATGTGGACTTTTTGAGACGGGGAGGCATGAGGATGGGCAAAGGAGTTTGGAGTGATGTCAAAGCTGCTTGTTCGGTTGGAGAGAAGTCCAAGAGAGCTGTCAGATTACCTGGTTTCCATGAGTCCAGGAAATTAAAACTGCAGTCAAAGAAAAGAAAAAAAACACTGGCCATATACTGACAAACATTTGGTTTCCCTCACAGCTATCAGTTAGACGTCTCTCCAAACTGCCGTTTTATTACAGCAGTAGTTTCAAGTAGACTTAAATAGCCTCTGAGCTGATACCTTATTTATATCCACATATCTGATTAATCTCAGACAGGTTTCACATCACTCCACAGGGCAGGTAATAATGGACTGCTTAAAGTGTCCTCCTTCTCTCTGTTGACGTTCTATTCACTCGAAGACACATTTATTAGACGACGAGAGCACATTCAGAGTTTAAAAAAGGCACATAATATGGCAGAGTACACCAGGCTTCAGTGGCTCTCACATGAAAACCATGCTGACATGTTCCAACGTACTGTGCATCTTCATTAGAAAGTTTGGTTAAGCTCAAGAAACACTTCTGATGTGCACTCCAAAAAATTGCTCTTTCTTATCTGCAGTTACTGAAAAACTGCAGATGTTTACTTATGTTTAAAAAAAAAAAAAAAACATGAAAAAGCAGAAAATCTAAACCACAGGCAGAACCAGGGAATGGAAAAGCTAAAAATACCTGGTTTTCAAAGAACAAAATAAGGTGTTATAAAGTGCCCCTTTTCTTCTGTGGCATTTTAATAGTTACATATTCCATATAATTACAGAGTGGTAAACCGACCGAAATGGCCAACAGCTAATTCCGAGTTTTATGTGAATGACTCCTCAGTTTACAGGCTTACTTGTTAATAGTGATACTGTAAAACTACACTTTGCTTTTACAGATGCTGGTGCTTTGGGTTGGTGCAGTGACACATGATGCCCAAGACCTTCTGGAGAAATTGAGGATGTCATTGAAACAGAAGCAGCATGCAACACACCATATTTTCAAATAGTATTTCTGATCACTATATTGGATCTAACTGCCATGGAAGCTGCTAGTTTGAAAAGTCCTGCAACCTCTCTGCACAGTCCTGCGACGCAGGCAGTCCGCATTCTGTGTGAACAAGGCGTTAGTGATAATATATATGGACATTCTCTGATCTCCAAGCATACAACCCCCCCCCCCTTCCCCACCTACCTCCCGCTTTCTTTGAGAATAGTGAACATTAGAGATTACATGGACCTAGAAATATCATAGCAGTCATAAAATATACATGGCACTATTCCCTGCTGTGAGAAGTATCCGCCCATGAAACAAACACATTCAAAGACAACCCCAGGCTCGGTGTGGATGCACAAAATCGCCATGCCATGGGAGGATTGTCTGAATGATGCCTCATTCTTCCTTTGATCATGTTTCTCTTTCTTTCTCTGCCGTGACCTCTGGCTGTCAGTCATTATGTTTATAGCTGAACTGCTGTTGTTTAGCAGTTGCTTGTGGGTTAGGGTTTTGCAAGCGCCCTGATCTGATTACAGCACTAGATAGGTCAGCTTATGCAACGTGTATGGTTCAGTGTATATGGGGGATGTCTCTTTCTCTCTCACGCTCTCCCACTGTTTCTTCTCCTGTGTTCTCCCACTCTGTTAGTTTGTTTGTTGGTCATACTCCTGGTTAATTATATGACTAAACTGTATGTGGTTATTTTAAAGTTCCAGTGCAATGACCACGTTGTCCATTTGTAAATTGTTATTTTACAAAGGAAATCTTTATATATAATTTTTTTAATATTAAAAAGGACCGGATTGGTTGTGTCCACAAAATCGATTCTTACCAAACCAGCAATTAAGTTTTCCTGTGGTTGAAAAAAACTTAATGGGTTACTGGGAGTTCGCTGAAGAAAATCTACAGAACCGGGAAACAAAAAACTATTTTAAGTAAGATTTTAAAATAATGCACAAACAAAAACCATTTTTCTGTTTTCCTCTGTGAATAGGATTTTTTTTTCCCTTTCATCTGGTGGAGAGCAGAGCCATAATGTGAGTGTCAGCATAGATTATCATGGATGAAATGAGGCTCATGTAGCCTCCTACTCTTCTCCAAGACATATACACAGTGTCTCACTTGCTCTTTCTCAAACTTTAATGTCCTCCATTTGTACATCATGAACAAGGGCCATGCTATAAAAGCAGTGATTTCTTCTCCTCTTTTCTGTTTTTCTCCTCTCAGATTATCCTCATTCTCCCCTTGTCACTATCCCCATTATCTCTTCTCGTCTCTTCTCTTCTCTAATTGAGTGTATGCTGCAGGCAATGTGTGTGTGTGTGTGTGTGTGTGTGTGTGTGTGTGTGTGTGTGTGTGTGTGTGTGTGTGTGTGTGTGTGTGTGTGTGTGTGTGTGTGTGCATGAACTGTATGTGTGAGTTTATAAGAATGATAGCTAGTGTCCACCACAACAACCAATGTTGCACTGATGTTGTCAGTGTACTGAGGATATACTATAACTTGAGAACCGTATCGGACTGTCTCATACACACACGGACACACAAACACACACACACAAACAATGTGCAGAAATATAATTACATGTTTAATTGCCATTTTCAAATGGTCTTTCACTGGCGCTCTTACACACACAAGGCACTGATAATTACTTCAAGGTTAGATCTTCATTAGCCAACGGACCTGGCAAGCAGATTAACACTTCAAAGGGTGGAAAGAAACAATGAGGGAGGATGTTGCGAGCCAGGAAAATCTGAGGTAATGTTTAAAAGTTGAGTTAATTGCGGGAGAGAAAGAATTAGGTCAAACCATTACATAACATGGCACTTGTAGGGTATACAGTACAACTATTTTTTTCATTTGCTTAAAAATTTATCAGACTCAATCTTTACCCCTTTTGTTAGATTTCCACTGTGTATGTGTGTGTATGTGATTGTGTGTGTGTGTGTGTGTGTGTGTGTGTGTGTGTGTGTGTGTGTGTGTGTGTGTGTGTGTGTGTGTGTGTGTGTGTGTGCGCGTGTGTTAACCACTGTGTCACTGGGCATATCTGTGTATGCATGCGTCAGTGTACCGTCTGTTCTGTGTTTCTGAATGTACCCATGCTAGCATGAATGTGTTACAGGAGGAAATGAAGTAACACAGAAACATCTATAAATACAGAGACGAAGCGACAAATGGACTAAGCCAAACTGAGAAAGAGACAAGAGACAAAAACCATACCAACAGATTTTATCATTTTACTTTCCCTCTGCATGGTCGCCAGACTTAGAGAATAAGCTGTGGTGTAAATACTGTATCAAAGGAGGAAAGGGCCACTGTAACCTAATGTGAGCTGAATTAGTAAATGCTAGACACAGCATACTGGCACACTGACTGCCACAGTCACACCAAAAAAAAAGGAGTGGGAGAGGCAGCAACACTGCACAGTAAGACAGAGTGAGTAAGTGAGAGAGAGACAAGAGGGAATTGAAAACAAATAAGTATTTATCAGTTTATCTTTGTACAAAATAGAAGATCAGATGTATGGGGGAGTGAAAATATATGCAGCCTAATGTGAAGAAAGCAGGTGAAAAGGTAAGTGTTCCAGTGATACAGGTAACAGATAGAGTGTGAGTGGCGATAGATGTTTCTATATGAATATAAATAGTGTCTTCCCTTCCTGCATGTGTTAGCAGAATGATAGTGAATCAAAGAGAAGAGGAGCAGACAGGAGAAAGAGGGCATAAGCTGGGAAAGTATGTTTCTCTTTGCCAATTTTGACAAACACGCAGCGGGAATTGCAAACCTCCGCCAAGGTCCAATAATATCACCAGGTTGCTGCGACTTTTTTCTTTTTCTTTTTGTTGTCTGTGACACTGTAGTTATACAAGGATAGCCAAAGCATGGACATGCACGGCAAATATTGTGTACTTAAAACGAATGAGTCAGAACATCATTAAAAACCAAATATTAAAACTGACGGTGGCACGAGAGAGAAAAGCATCCCGTTCATCAGAATCTGTAGGATTAGTCCACCTGGGACCATAAACGTTCGCACCAGTGCACATTCATACTCATACACCCAGAATGAGCACAAAAAGTCCTGGGCTGAGCGAAGTATGGGCGAATGCAAGGCAGTGAACTGGATTTGTACATTCTCTCATTACAATGCTATCACATACAACGTGGCAATAGATATAAATGGTAGATTTTGCAAAAAATAATTGTGGGGTAAATATAAGAAACCTACTTGTCTTGCCCACTGGAGCTGAATCCAAGAGTCATACTGTCATTGCTGGTAGTGTTTAAACATGTGTATTACAGAAGCAATTTTGTACACTTGTTGCTCTTACACACTTGTTTTTCCAATCAATTTACTGTCTAATTTGTCGCACCCATGGGCTAAGTACTAGCCGCTCACACCACAGTCAGTTGACTCATGCTTAAAATAAAGAATTCAGATTTAAGTACAGTCTTTAAACCTTACAGGTCTCTCAAACATGCACATCTTTGAGCAATGTCTGGATGAAAGCAATCATTGGAAAGAAAAACATTTCACATTTTAGTGGTTTTGAGGTTATTTCGTATAGGTTTGTGCTGTCAAGAAACTTGATAGACAGCTGTGAAACCGCAACCCAACTCTCCTATAAAGAATAAAAATCTCCTTATGCAAATAATATGGCAAACAAAGAAACTGGAAAAACAGGAGTCCCCACTGAGAAAAAATAAACTGGACATCAGAAGGTTATTTGACAGGTACTATTTCCCTTCCCAGCTACCTGAAATGTTTTTTTTACAAATTGGTAAATTGTTAAAAAACTGGTTAATAAAAACCAAACTTAGCTACAGTAACCCTTACCTATCCGCTTTTCAAGTCAACAAAGGACAATTTACAGCCACTTTGAAGTCTGAGATAATGAGAAAAGCAAAGTAATGAAAGCCTTGGTTGATATGAAACAAAATAAGCTCAGAACTCATCAGTAAAACATGTCACACACTTAATGAGACTCAAACTGTGAGGTAATTTAATGCTGCGTTCCTTCAGCCCTTCGCTGGCAACACCCACATACACAGACAGGACTCCCGACAATGCTGATACACACTCTCTTCCACACACACACACACACACACACACACACACACACACACACACACACACACACACACACACACACACACACACACACACACACACACACACACAAGTCTTTCCATTTATCACTTCCGAAATGCTCTACACCCCCACACACACAAAAATACATGCACACACAGCTTAGCTGTCACACACACACACACGCACACACGCACACACACACACACACACACACACACACACACACACACACACACACACACACACACACACACACACACACACACACGCACACACACACACACACAGCCAGACGCAAACATACACAAAGTCTCAGTTCTAGGCTGCCACCCAATCGATAATCCCATTATAGCTGAAAAGGCTCCTTTATTTGTTCTTATTGAGTCTGTGGGGAGGAGGAGGAATGGCTCATAATTAAAGTGAGATTTGCTAGATTGATGATTAAATGGGTTGGATCCGAATGTAAGTAGACACTTGGGCTATGGCACGTACAAAAACATTAGAATAAAGTATCCATCCCACATAGAAACAGGCTTAAATTTGGCCTCTCTTGTTCTCTCTTTCTTCATATCTCTCACCCGGGTCATCCCTCTTCAATGCCAACAGTATCAACAGTGTCTTTCACTCCCTCTGAATGTAGTGGAAAGGTATGTGCCTCAGTATGGGTGAATACAAGGCCTGTTTCAGTGAAAAAGAGAGTTTGAACAAGGGTCACTACAATGGCCGCAACTGAAATGTACTTTACTGTATCTCCAAGCAGGTGTACACAGACCTTTCCAGCCATGACGAAGACACACAAGCATGCACCATCAATCACGATACTTGCATGTCTGTAGTGCAAGCGAACAACAAGCACCTGCCACACCGCTACCTACAGAGAGAAGTTTGTGTATTTCTGAATCTCCCTCAAAACACATAACATAAAAATATATCTTACCTGCATAGCTCCACATAGAATTGATTATTTGCAGTCTGAGAGGAGCAGCTTTCACCTGGTCAAAATGGGTTTCAAAGTGCCCTTAATTGAGTCACTAAACCTAATGCAGCTTCTCTTGTTGACTAAATGGTAAAATGTGGTTGCTGGAAAGTTCTAATAAGAATACGCTTATCGTGTGAGTGCTGTATATAACAGTTGGCTCAGGCTGTTGCTGTAACAACTTTGCCCTTGTTGGCACTCACACAGCTAGCAATCACCATCCAGGAATAACTGCCTCTTTTGGCAGTTTCAGGCACCATAGGTTCAGCGATGCAGCACATGCAACATACAACAACAGCGTACGCAGACATCTCATTTAAGTCAGTTTTCAGGGCACAAAAATTAGGAAATGTTGCACAGCATTTTTGCATGGTTTGATACCCGCTTGACAAAGGGTTAAAGCATATAATTATTATTACTATTACTTTTACTTTGCTTCATGCTTAAAAAAGTGTAAGTGGCCACTGACACCACAAATTTAAAATATGCTCGAAAGTTTTGAACGGCTCTACCAAGGTTTGGGATTAACTTCTTAGGATGCCACATCTAGTATTTACTGAGTTCCTTCCTATCATTGGATGGATTTTAAACTGGACTCATTATTCATGGCTAAAGCTATAAGGCACCATCACCTGACATGATAGTAAAGAATAGTTTTTTTTCATCACAATATATCCCTCACCATGTCCCCTCCATCCATACAGACATTGCTGTTTCTTAAAATATTGCCATCAACAGCACCTTCAACAACTGAGAAGCATGGAACATTCAAAACTGTTTCCCCATCTCCTCAATTTCCTGCCTTGCTGGTGGGAAATGGGCACATCTCTTCAACGGTGCATTAGAAAGCTGACATATGTAGATGAAAGGCTGCAGTATTCGAGGAACACCGCTAACATGTGACTGGAAGGAGCCATATGCAAACACCCGAAGTGTTAACAGAATTTTAACAGTGCTGGTAATGACTCATTGAGTGGCAGGCTTAATGTCTTCCTCGGTCTCATCAAGTAAGTCAGTAATTGCCTCTATTAACAGCCTATGACAGTTAATAGTTTCTCTTTTGGTTAACTGAAACAATTTTAATGTCTAAATATTGTCTCCTTAGCATGCCTGGAATGGTGTCAGTGCCTTTGGCTCACTTCTATCATCCCCGCAATAACACAAATCTCAATCGCATCACATCTCTTTAAAACCCACATATCACCTAGGCCAGATTTTGATTGTGAGAATTTAGCCTTGATTTTTGTGAATAGTAATCACGCTCAGTACTCTATGTCCTAAGTGAATTTCCACCCAATGTTGTTGGTTTGTGCATCAGAAGCTATTTTATGTTTTGCCGTACTGTACTATAAGTCCAAAAAAGCATCACCAACTTTTAGTAGTTCTCCTATCCAACCGAAAAAGCCCTATAAGGGGCCCCTAGAGGCCATTCTGCCTCTAAAACCGAGTGTACCAAAGTGATTTGAAATGACTGACTAACTGACAGTGCCCTCCCCAGAGCCCACTGAGAGTTTCACAAGTGGGCTAAAAAGCCTCCAAACATAAACTGAAAGGGGTTTTACCCATATAGACGATCACATCACCGACGGATGTACTGTAACTGTGCGACCAACCATATAGCTTTTCGCAGGGTTACAGCTACTGATTAAGCAGGACACAGCTCATTATATAGGAGACATGGATGCACGTGACATAGCACATGAAGTACCACATTTACTCAGAAAGTAACGTCTGATTTCTTCATCTTGGCCATGTGTACACATGCAGACATACAGTACACAAACACACCTGCTTTAACCAAAGTGACACACTAAATAAAGGGGCTGCAACACACACTAACATTGGAATATTAGGGCTTCCACTTTCAATGCTTGGTTTATTTCTGTCTTTCTGGGCATGGCTTTCATGACATTACTGCCCTGTCACTTTTAGAATTAAAATGTTACGACTTGCGATTGCTTTAGGTTTTCCTTTTCCCTTTTAATGATTGGGCTGTTTTGTTAAGCTAGACCACAGACTAGCAGATTAACCCTTTAGCTAGTGAACTCTGCTGCCTTCTAAAAGCTGCGGTAACGAAGGACGCTATCCATGTTTTACACCTAATGAACAACATTTTCCATCTCATGTGTTTGATGTCCACATTTGAGCTGTTCCTGCATTCACGCCTGAGGATTTTTATAAAAGAAGGAAGAATGAGCTGCTGCCATGATTCAAGGGTCTCCCCGTGAGGAGACGCTGGGTCCAACATAGAGGCTGAGGCTCACACTGCCTGGTGGTGCATGTGAGGACGCTGTAGTCTGGCCCACGGAGACAGTGAGTGTATGCTGAAATGAATGTGCACCACACACAGTCTTTGCTTGAAACTATGCCTGGCATTGAGGAGCAAGGATCATGGTGTGCACTCATCATTATATTTTAGAAAATTCCACTGCACAACAAAACAGAACAGTGGAATGAAAGGCTAAACGGCTCAGTGCCTAACATGCCAATTCGATTGGCTAAACTACTGTATATATACTGGACGAAATATGATACACCCTTCACGTTTTTGCTGCAGCCACTTTCCACCAAATTAATGCAGTGTTCACTTCGTATGCCTCTTTTATTGATTGTCAATTAGCTCCACAGTCACATATTAAAGGCTCAATCTGTATTTTTTCTCCTACCAGGCTGATTAGGAGTGGCACACCACTGAGACTTGTGAGAGTGATCTAAACAGAGGTCGTAAAAATCTGTTTCCCAAAAAAAGGAAGCGAAAATTCGAGCCCAGACCTGCATGAATAATTGCTTCTTACAAACCAGGTTTCACAACTAATTTCCATATAGTTACAGTGTTTATTGTACCAAAGAGGCTATGGTAAATTAACAAAACATACAACACATCAAATTAAATATACGTTAAAAGCTGTACGGTTTAGGTAATAGTTTTAGCCTTTATTGTACAGGCATGAGTACAGTTGGTCATCACAATAAGAAATATCATGCACAATATACACTGCAAAGCTGTTTTCATCTAGTTCTAACACCCTATTATCTGAACCTGAGCTATATGTCTTCTTTTCCCTTTCAGTAGGTGGGCATTACAGGTGAGCAATACCATTTCTTTTTTTTTTATTCTTTTGTCCAAGTCCAGACTTCCCTTTATTTTCATGTATTCACATTTGCGCCAAACATTCAACCTCTACCCAGTTGATAAGTTTTTTTTTTCTTATCATATCAGACAAAAAAGGCTAAAATTAGATGCTCATACATGAATTTTACACTTTAAATAGATCAAATAAAACAATATTTTGTGTTCATATAGCAAAGCCGTACTGGTCTCCTTGTTCACTCCAGGTTGCTGTTTCTGTACTTGTTCAAGGAAATTAACCTCTAATAAAAATATATACGTAAAATTCAATATGAAATACTTTTCATACCCACTCTCACCATAGATGGCACCGCTCATACTCTAGGCCTTGTGTGTGTTTTTTGATTGGCAAAATCAAGTTCAATACAATCATTGCATGTGTAACCTCCCTATTTTGTGAGGCTATTGTCAAGAACACTGAGTCTATCCCTGACAAAAGTAACCGGCCCCCTCATCCACACCCACTCCAGCACCACCACCATCCACGTACCCTTAGCTCTATTACCAACGCGGTCAATTTCAAATAAGCTCTTGGCCATTAGCCTTGTATTAACACAGCTGGAATCTCCATGAGAGTACGCGGGGTTTCAGAAATACCAAGGGCCAAAAACTAAGCTTGCTAAGGGGCTCGAGGGCATGCCCTCTCTAAAAAATTTAGATTACCCTGATCTACATACACTACGTATTATAAGACATCTGGAGGGCAAACTTTAAAACCATGTCATTGGGTATTATAGAAATGTGTCTCCAAAAGTATATAAACATAAGCAAAATGTGTTTTATACAATGATATATTTACACAATAATACTATATTATGACACTATAATCAGGCCAGTCAGTTTTTGAACGTGTTGAACAGCACAGGAACGTAATGCTAATCCTATCCTGGGCACAGTGGGCAGTACCTGCCTTTCCTCTCTCATCACCATCACCTTCTCTCTTTCTTTTTCTTTCAGTCTCCCCACCTTGTCCCGAATCACTTCCGTTCCCCAAGCTGAGCTTTGATTGGTGTGGTCTTTTCAATCATCTACGTCAGTGAAGAAAGTAAACACAGGGTTAACTGATATTAAATACAAATGTTACCCGTGTCCGCTTGGATAATTTTATAATGAAAATAAAGATATACAGGCGTACCTCATTTTAACATGTATTTCAACCCTTTATACAAACTGAATTGAAAGAAAAGCATTTCAGCTTTCGTTGAAAGTTGATCCCTCTGACATCGGATGGATATAATTAATGTTAGCTAGCCAGTTAACTCATTCATAATGGATGGCCACTGTTTAACGTAGCATAGGAGCTATTTGTCAGGTAATGTCTGGGGGATGAATGGTACTGAACTACAAGCACCACCCCTCACAGGCAATGACGCCGGTGATCAGATGAGAAAGTCAGTTTTCTTGACATTGTACAATATCTTTGTAGCACCAAACGAGTTATTTTTAGGCAATTATTTCATTTTATTATATACACCTTGTATCCACCTCAATGGTGGATATGGCCATAGGAGTCTCTAACAACCATTTCCAAATTCAGTGTTATAGGCCAATCCAGGCCATGCTCTGTTTTGCATACAAACTGTATACTCAATATGGTTATAAAATACAAAAGGTTAGGGCAGTTATTTCATTTTTTTGACAGTTATATTCTTCCTTTTACCTTAAAACAAAACAGGAGAGAAAAATTTTGATTGTTGGTGATTTGGCATTTTGACTTAGCTAGTCAGTTCATGGCACATGTGTGTTCCGCACATTTGAGTGGCCAAGTATTTCGAGAGCACCATTTTCGCAATCATGGGGTATCAGATGACAAGTTGAAATGTTTTTTCAACAAATATTTATATGTAAATACATATAAATTATACTTTCAGTGATATAAATCAGCAAGTAAATTGTCACACTTGATCCCATTTAAGGGTCAACCATAGACCTTTGCCTGACCTTTGCATGGGCCCCCCCTGGGCCTTGGGCTACAGTCATCTGTACTCTTTTGACTCCCCCCCTGCAGGCCTGCATATGATTTTCATAAAATGGTGCTGAATCCCGATTTCATGAGTATGAAGGTGGATGAAACAAACTGTGTTTGCTCCGCATTGCATTCTTCTTAGAGTAACGAGATTTTCCTAGACGCAAGCAAAGTATAGGGAGAGAGAACGGAGAAGAAATAATTACAACATTGACTTCTTTTACTGTATCTCTGCCTTATACACACAGCACACTTACATATGCACACACGGACAGAATATAATAGCTGTGGTAAGTGAAGTACTGTCAGCACTAATGACAGTGTTGCTAGTAAAGTAAGTGCAATAAAAGCAGGGAAGATGGCATAATATATGCCTGTGAGGCACTAACTAATGCTTTCCCCCCAGTGTTAAACTATGCCAAAAGCCTCACACAAATGCATGCACTGCACACACACTTGTGTAAAGTAACATACATGACACACACAAACACGCGCACACACATACGTTTGCGCAGCTATCCTTGATAGGACATTGCAAGGACTTCCACTCATTGTGGACAGCCTTACCCTAACAAAGCCTTGCTTAACCCTAACCTTAACCTAACCTCAATTCACACCGTACCCCTAACCTTAACCAAGACCTCAGAAATGCCTGTTTTCCTCATTAGGACCAGGTTTTCTTCCCCGTGAGGACTGCTGGTCCCCACAAGATCAGTGTTCATACCGGAAAAGGTCCCAAAGAGGCAGCAAAAATGCACACACTACACACAGTGCTTCTATCTTTGTGAGAGCACTCGTCGAAGTAATGCATTCCCCGGCCCCTAACCCTAATCTTAACCATCACAACTGAATGCCTAAACCCTAACCCTGACACCAAGTCTTAACCATCAGAAAGCCCTTTGAAGTTGTGAAGACCAGCCAAAATGTCCTCACTTCCTGGTGTAAAACTCAAAAGAAAAAAACTCACAAAGCATAGCCATACAAGTACACAAGCATACACACACACACACACACACACACACACACACACACACACACACACACACACACACACACACACACACACACACACATACACGTGCAAACATACACACTGACAAAAAAATTCAGGCCACTGTAAAGCAGAGCAATGTGTCTAACAGAGAGGTTGTTTTAGTTTGTGTTGCTGATTATCATTGCTGGTATGTGTTTTTTGTATGTCTGTGTGACACAGACATGCTTGGTACATCCCTGGGAACATCCACAGCGTCACGCATGGTGAATGACTTACAGAAACATATGTTTGAAGCTATCATTCAAAGGAATCCATTTTCAAAAAGAAGAAACTCTCTCAAGGTTCTGAGAAACCCGAAACCTCAGCTCAATAAGAAACACGAAAGAAATCATTCTTTTTGCATGAGAGAAACTCCTACCTGTTTCCGCTCTTACTTGCTTTCTCTCACTCCTCAGCTGTCTTTATTAGGACAAAAAAGTGCTGTGTATTCTATCCTTTGTCAAGACTTTCCGGTGAGGGAAGGTGTTCCCAGGGTTGGCAGGTGGTTGGCGTTGGACACCAAAATTAGGTGGTTCTCTTGCTCTTCTTGGACTTAGTACAGGTCCTCAGTGGCTCTGCCAGGGTTACAGGAGATAAAACTGGGCCTGGAGCTGAAATTAAGAAAATACAACAAATACAACATCACTGGATATTTTGCAATTAAAAGAAAGAAAACTATTGTCAGAATAGTCTCTATTGTTTAATTTGCATTTCAAATCTCATGTACAGCAACGATTTGATTTAAATTACAATTAAAGCACAGTCAGTTAAATTATTTAATTGACAAATAATTTGTTCATTATGTCCATTTATGTAGCAAAACAGTGAATCTGAGTGTTAATGAATAGTATATAAGTTTCATATAAATGGCAATCACGGTAATAATAACTTCCAACATGTTGCTGGAAAAAGACCGGTAGACATAGTGTTACGGTAAAATAAATCAATCTTTAATAGAGAAGAATAGAAAAATAACGCATGTATCATTCAGCACTAAAGGATTTCACAAGAAAATGGAAAGGCAGGGGAGTGACAATGTGGGTGAATACATGTGAGTTGAGACTACAGTAAGGATGAGCAGTGAGAAAAGGAGAGGATTACTGATTTTTCCACCAGACCAAACAGATCTATATATCTATCTTTATTGCTCCACCTTTATTATCTCCATCTCTCATTCTTTCGATATCCGTCATTCCCTCTCTTTTTCCTTTACTCACTTTCTCTCACTTCCTTTTCAGCCGCTGTGGTTCGCATCAATTAACATCAACAGGGCGGACAAGCAGGATAGCAGTCATGATTACAATAATGGCTGATGACGCATTAAAAAGGGTACAAGTTGACAGACGGCTCGATCTGTTAGTGGTACTATATACAATGAGATGCTACCTGTTTTCCTGTTCCAATCACAGAGCCGGACACCTGTCACAACACACCTCAAGTCATTAGTGCACAGCACCCTGCACATGAATAATGAATGATTTGTGCAAATAACTGTCAGAGAAACTGACACACACAGCCCCCTCTTCGCTCTTTCTCTTTCTGTCTCTCTGTTGGTTTCTCGCTTTCCTCTCTGCCTCCCTGTATCTGTCTCTTTCCCTCTTTCTGTCTCTCCCTCGCTCTCTCTCTCCCTTTCTCCCTCCAGCACTTCCAACATCTCCCTGACGCACATACACACTCAGAGCACACACATACCCACACAGACAGTCTAAATCAGTTAGGGAGAGTCCAGCCAGCTGCCCCAAAGTGAGCTGGGCATGACATCTCATTTTCAGCAGTAATACTGGGCTGATCCTGCTCCTCCCTTGCAAGTAAAATGGAGAAAGATTGCTGCATTGCACATGATCATGACTAGGCACAGTAAGTAGGCATGTGCATGTGAGAGTGCAAGAGCAAAGGCCTCACGAAAACACATACACACCGAGGAAAACACACATCCTGTGAGCTTTCACTCCCAGTAAAATATACTTGCAAGTGACATGAGTGCATACAGAGAGTATGTTTTGCTTGCACCCTGCAGACACTAAAACAAACGCATATGCTTATACAGTATAGTAGACACACAAAGACACAGGGTTTCAAGCTGGCTACTGAAACAGATATAAACTGTCTCCCCAGTGTGCTCTCACTCTCTGAGCAAAAAGAAAAGGAAAAACTGGAGCATACTTGAGGTCTGTTTGTGGTGTTCAGATTATTGGTTTATCCCTAGACTTCATACTGTGAATATAAAACAAATAATATCATCGAATTCCTCAAAAATGCTGTACAGCCGCAGAATCCTCATAGAATGTGGTTTTGTGCTGGTTCGCTCACTCTTTGTTCGATAATAGGGGTCAAAATGGATCTCCATGGGAAATTTCTTCTTAAAGGACCATACCAGGGCTGTCAGCTCAGAGGAAACATTGCCCAAATGTACCGTACATTCATGCCTGAAGCATTTCCATTTTGGAAACTCCGAGAGTTTCCCTCTCGGGATACCCTCAGGTCAAACTGTCAACCTTCTACCCAAGATGCCAAAATTAATAGCAAGGTTTCCATTTGCTGAGGATATTCATATTCCCTGGAGGAGGAATTCTTATATTCTGAGTCAACCCAGCAGTTGCCAGCTGTGCACAAGAAATCTGTTCTGAATCTGCCAAAATTTACTATCCACTCCAGACTCCAAAGAATAAAGAATTCAAATCTTTACACACTCCAATTTGATACAGGACAAACTTTGATTTTTAAATCCTGTGACACAGAACAGCAAACTTATAGTTATGTTGTTCATTCTATCCAACTTGTTTTCTTTCTCAAACAGTTTCGGGTATTTTTTATTTGACCGCAATAGACCATACCAGCAATTCACATCGAACAACTTTTTTTAGGGTATAGGTTGAGACAGGGGCCAGATACTAAAAATTCTAAACTATTCCAGCATGCACTCATCTGCTTTAAGGATATCACGTGTCTCTCCCTCACCAGGCAATGTAGTAGTGTGTTTTCTATCTTGTCTCAATGGCATCTCAATAATGGATAGACACCATGTCTGACTGCTCTCGCAACTTCCACTGCGTATTTATAATAGTCAAATGATGTAGACACAAGACACATCAATATTGAAACTCACTCATACACATCACTTGAAGGGTTAGTCGGACACTGGCATGAGCAGCATTTCTCCCCAAGGGACTACTTGGCTAGTACTGCTCAAATTTTCAGAGGCGACACCTGTGTAGCAGTTCACATTGAGTATTAATACTTTTTCTTCTTATTTCACTCTCAGAGGTTCACTGTCTCGCTCCCTCGCAACATTTCTCTGCTTTTCCCACTCATAATCACATCAAAGAGAAGTAGCTGCTGACACAATGAGAGGGTTGTAAATGAATCGGTCATTTTGCCTCTGTTCGGCTGTATACGGAAAACACATACAAAGACACACAAACAGCATTTTTATAGCTTCCACACTCTCTCATGGGCACATGGGTGGGTTACAGAGATGGGTTACAGAATCTCACGTGTGGGGGTGGCTGTGTCTCGTGTTATTTCATATTTTGTGTTTGCAGCATTTCCTCAAGGTGAACAGTGAAAACTAAACACACGAACAGGGGTGTGGATAGATGAGGTTCAAGGCAAGAGGAAGGAAGAGTCAAGATACAACTACAGCAGAAGTGAGGAGAACGAGAAAGCAAACAAAGAGAAAGATGGGAAGGAGTCGTCACAGGGGGATCAAAAGTGGTAAGAATGATTTGAAAGAGGAGAGGTGAGATTGCAGATAGAGTTTTTGTACAATGAACAGTGGGATAGACTCCATGGAGCTCCATTTACATTTGCACCTTGTTAGACTGACAGCCTGTCGCGCCAGACCAAGTGAAATTCAGCCCTTTCTGTATGTATGGTTGTCTGTGCCTGTCTTAGGTCCTGCACTTTGCATGACTGTCACATCACCTGTATGAAACGGCCATTAACATGATTGGTTGAATATTAAATTAAATGTAAAAACTAAGACAAGCAACTGTGAAACATTGTTTCAATGGGCCATCAATGTAAAGGGTTTGAGTTGGAGTAACAATATTCATAAAAGTAATTTAATTTAGAAATACTATTAATTTGTGTTCAGTGCTCAACTGGAGATCAGCTTAAGTGTAAAAAGTTCACTCACCTCAAAACTGACTCTGCAGAGTTTACAGTGATTATTACACAAGTGTCTCCACCACCATGTATGGCATGTGTGGTCAGTTCAAATCTAACATGGACACTGTTGTGCTCCAGACTCTGCTGTTACCTCAATAGCCAGCTGCTTTTCTGCTGTATAGCTAACAATGCTAGTATTGTTCCCTGTAGATGGTTACACAGTGATCAGCAGTGAAAGGCCTCTGCTCCAGTAAATTCACATGGATTTTAAGTTTTTTGGGTTTGCCGCAGGTTTTTCTCATAACAGAGCTTCAGGCGGGTGAGACGGAGAGAGTGAGAGAGAGAGACGGCGTGATAGAGAGAGATAGAGTGAGAACAGGAGGACAACAGCATCGGTGATAGAATTAAGGTGGAAAAAAAAAGCTCGACATCAAAAACTGCTGTAGACGTGGTTTTTTCGATGCTTGCCACAGACTCCATGGCTTTGTGAATGTTTGTCTTTGTGTGTGTGTATTTACTGTGTGTGTGTGTGTGTTTTTTTTTGCATGGACCTGTCCTTACTCAAGGTACTCTGCTGAATAATGAGTGGGATTCATGAGGAAACCTTTGATGGTGTGAGTCAGCGTGTGGTTGTATGAAGATTTTTTTTAAAAAAAATGAATTTGTGTCTATGTGGATGTGCATGTACGTGTAGCCATATGTGTTTCAATGTGGGGGACTAGGGCAGCTGAAGTGTAACGCATTCTGGGATATGTCTTAGAAATATTGAGGGCACGCTTCCACCTCCGATAGTGGCCAGCGGTACTTCTGACTTACATACATACTGTACACATACATACACACAAACACACACACTAAACGTAATCTTTTTGGCATAAACGAGGTATTTCACCTCCAGAGATATCTATGTCGGCTCTTTGGTCTTGTCTCATTTCAACACTTGAGCCTGTTTGTGTTTTGTCGGTGGCATGTTTACATTTTTGCAGCAAATTGGTCTCTTCGGCGCTCCAAACAATTTTATAAGGTAAACCAAGCTCAATCTCCCACAATCAAGCCCTCTTCAGTATCTTGAGCTGCATAAATGAGTAGTAACCATTCGTGCTGTCAACTCTGCCTGTGAACATACTCCAAAGGTTTTGCAGCCCGCCAACAGCCACCATGCAAGCATATGTTTTAACCAAACCTTTGGCAGAAAATCGTTAGGTTTTTGGAGTGACTGCTGGAGTTCCCTCTCTCTCTGGTAGAGCATTGTGGATTAGAGGGAGAATGAGGACTTTGATAATCCTCCCTCTTCTCTCTCTCTCTCTCTCTCTCTCTCTCTCTCTCTCTACTACCTCTGCCTCACACAAGCGGCGACTGACAAATCTCTGTGGGGTGGGAGGGAATGCCGTCAGAATATCATGACGAGATTTCATTGTTTTTATTGTTGTTGTTTTCACCCGGCTAACAGAAAAAGAAAAAAAAAAAACAGAATAAACAAAGGGGTCATTAGGGTCCCATGTGATATATTGTTCACAGGCATGTGATTGTCAGTGCTGGGCAAGTTACTTACAACATGAGCAAACTGGTGTGAACCCTCTATCAAACTCCTGGTAACACAGCACGTGCGCAGACCCTCTAACTATCGAAGTAACGGAGCAATACTGGGATTAGTAACTGTAATGTAATCACTGAATTTCAAACCATGATCCCTTACACTATTTAGAATAGTAATCATTTTACTGCAATGCATTACTTTTCTCTGTCCCAGTTCTTTACGTTACTTAATAACTTCACTTATTTATTATTATTATTTGCCGTTAAGTGTTAGGTTCAAAGTTCGTACCAACAATACCAACTGACAACTGAGGGAAATGAATTGCGACCCACAAACTCAGTTATAGTGAGGACATACTAGCTGATTTTGAACTAAACTCAGTCAAAGAGAAATACATGTTTTGATTTAGCCAGCTGTTTCCCAGTTTGCTGTGCTACCTTTGTAGCTCCATGCAGTCACATCTGGAAACTGTGATATTTTGGGGAATGTCACATGCACGTGCGTTGTTGTAGCTACATAAAGTTATGTACAAAGTATATTGTTTTCCCTCTCAAAACAGACCTCTGTGTCCACACTATTATAGAAGACTATTTAGAGTAAGCCAACATTTGTCATGCAGCTAGGGCTTATTGAAACAAATGCAGAAAAAAAAAAAAAAAACACAACATCATGATAATCTCCATCTCTCTGAATAAGAGGTTAGGGTAGATGAGAGGCATGATGTTTGAGCAGCTGAATTAGTTACGTAACAAACAAAATTGTCGCTCGGTTTCCAAGGGACATTCTTAAAACAACTGTATCTGTTTTTGTCAGTCATCTATCCCAGTTGGGAAGTTTCTCTGAGTTTATAATTAAAAATCTCAAGTAGTTATTTTCCGCTGCAGCAACATGAATTTCATTTGTGACTTCAATTATTTGCTTTCAACTGATACGCTAGTACAGGTCTAACCAGTGAGGGCTGCTTAATGATACGTCAGTGGTTGGGTCATCCACTGAATGAAGGTTGTGAGATACAGTACTAAAGAAAAGGGTTTCAGATATATATACACTGACTAGCAGACAGAATATGGAAACTTTTCAGGCAACAGATATGTGCTTATTGTCTCATCAACCCATGCACGAAGTAGGTTGTTAATGGGAACAAAAACCAAGAACACCCAGAACTGATAACAATCACTCATGTAGAAGGCTTTGAAATAAAAATAAAAAACTACAATACCTTCACATTTCAATTACTATTTTCATTGTATGTGAGCTGTTTAGCAAATGTAAGGAAATAATCACAACCTTTTACTTATAAATAGAAATGTGTGCTCATTTTCGCCTTTAAACCACAGCACAGTACAGTGCCACATACACACTCACATTCTCATGCGCACCCATCTCATCTTTTGTCAGTGGATTAAGTGTTAGCATTTGTGAAATCATTTGAACCCCTACAGTTTAACAGAGGAGTGCAGACAGTGTGGGTGTGTGTGTGTGTTTGTGTGCGTGTGCGTGTGTGTGTGTGTGTGTGTGTGTGTGTGTGTGTGTGTGTGTGTGTGTGTGTGTGTGTGTGTGTGTGTGTGTGTGCGTGTGTGTGCCGTGTGTGTGTGTGTGTGTGTGTGTGTGTAATTGTATGGATATGCTTTGTGAGTACCAGTTTGAGTTTTATACCAGGAAGTGAGGACATTCTGGCTGTGTGCATGTGTGTGTGTGTGTGTGTGTGTGTGTGTGTGTGTGTGTGTGTGTGTGTGTGTGTGTGTCACTGTGTTTATGCATGCAGCGTGGTGTGCGTTGGGTTTAGGATTGTGCACATTTAACAAAGTATGTCTGCTTGTGTTTGGGGCCTGCAGCGTGTGCGCGTGATTCGGCTCTGCTGTGACTACACACCAGTAAAACTGCACAAAAGGAAGTTTAAAAACAGAACTGGAAAATGAAAAAGATGAACAAATGAACTTCCCTTGGCTTGTTTTAACAGGAGGGTGTACAGCAATCAATATTATTACTGACCAAAGGGAGAGGTAGCATTTGTTTGACTATCGATTACTTCAATGCAACATCTTATATCTACATTTTAGCCTCTGTGACTCCAGACTCTCACTCTGAGGAGCTGACTAGGCATCACAGAGCATCTGAAGGAATCTGAATAGGGAAAATATGAACTTTTTTTTTTTTTTTTTAAATATGAATGAAGGTATACATATCTACACACTATCACGGTTTAGTCAGAGGCCTAAAGAAATCAGTGGGCATACTAAAAGCAGCTTCCAAGTGCAGATGTGTGTCTGCAGGCTTCAGGTTAGGGTGAGAGATGTGTTTCTAATCTCTAATCCCCTGGAATAAACTAGAATTATTCTGCCCTCCAAACACCTGTCAGTCTGTGTACCCACCATCCCAGCAATGCGTCTGGCCTGGATTTTCAGTCAGCCTGCACAACTGTGCACTGGCTTTCCTCCTGTCTTCCCCGTCCTACTCCCACTGAACCCCACCTCTCTCTCTTTTCCTTTTCTTCTCAGTTTATTAATTTCATTTGGCATCTCTGACCTGTAACCCAACCAGATAGCTCGGGAAAAAAGCTCTCAGAACTCTGGAGGGCTTCCAGCACTTTCTATTTTGCTTGTTGCTTCTCGCTCTCATCCAAACATGAGTCTGTTTGCATCACAGCCAGGCAAACTTTCTGAGTTAGTGAATCTATAATGTTACAAGTTCTAAAAATGGATTTTACAGGATAAACAACATACTAGTGAAAGGAAATAAGTAAAATGAGTAAAACTGTATCATACAGATTTTGGGGAGTATTGTCTTTCATTTCATGTATTGTAATGACATTTCAAGTGTCACAAACAGGTAATCTATCCTCAGAATTCGACAAACTGAACCCATTCTGTTAGAAAAAAGGTTACAGGTTTACAATCTGTTGCCGATACAATGGGGACTGCCCTCCTCTCAAAATGACCCAATAGGTCGTCTGTGCGAGCAGCTTATTGTGACCCAGAGTTATGTTTTATTGTTAGGCGATCTCTTGCAGTGGTAGCAATTATCACGGGGGCAAAGGAGGAAGGCAGTTGACGCTGTCTAAAGAACAACAAAGTCCGCGTAGGGAGGAGGCCGGGCTGGAAGACTGGATCAACAAAACACAAGACTTTGTCCTGTCGACATGGGAGACCACTGTTTGTTTCTCGTTTAAACCAATAGTCATCGTTGTTTCTTTTGACCATGGCTGTTCCACAACCTTCCCTGAGTGTTTATTTTTGTAACCCTGATGAAGAAGGTCCTCTAACCTTAATGAAGTACTTATTTGAACTCAAACCATGATCTCTCCCTAAACCTAACCAAGGTGTTTTTGTGCCTAAACTTAACCCAACCGGGACCATTCCATAAGCCTAACTACGTGTTTAGTACTGTTACCATGACAACGAAGGTCCGGTATGCCTGCCGCCGTGGGGGCACTATTTAATGAGACGCTCATATGAGTCCCCTCAGAAAGTAGGGATAAACAATCTATATGGTGGTTATGGTTCGAGGACTTGTTGGAATTTTAAGCTAATAGCAAATAATTACATGTTTAGTAAGTAGGAGGGTTCAGGAATATGCAAAAATAAATTCATTATTTTTTAATTAGTACCAGGCAAGACACTTGCTCTAATTTGTGTGTTTATTCTATAAGTGTCTGTAAGTGTGTGTTTGCATTGTAGGCATAAAGTACACTGAATGGGATGATAACCATGTTATGAAATAATTTAAAGATTGTCCCTTATTTTTGTTTTGTTTTCTCTTTTTTTTAATCATAGGATAAAAATCGTAACTTTCTTGTTCCTTGCAACAATTGCTCTTTAAAAACCACCCCCTAAAAAGAACCCTAAGCAAGCTTAAACACTGACGGGTTCTCACTGAGCATTAAGTCCAAGTTCAATGTGGCAAAACAGCAATGACTGTGCAACTTTATCATGAATTTGTATTTCTGTCTAAGGCCGTGTTCAGACTGATTTCAGCCCTGCCTTAAATGGGGTTATGCTGGCTCAGACGTTATGCCAACGCAAAGGACTCAAAGGTGTATTTGTCTTTCCTGCACACATTCTTGGGAGATTACTCTGTAACATGAATGTTGTAATTCTACTGTCTCCCTCATGATCGTCATTATGAAAGATTTAAAAAAAAACTGCCACCATGATAGCATTATATGGTATAAGTATACTGAAGTATTATGAACTGCTGTGCAGTGTTTTAGCATTTGGTAAGCCTTTACAGTCATGGATCTATTCCTCAAACCAGCATTCCTGAACCTTTTTCTTTTTTTTCTTTTTTTTTTTGGTTTAGGGCGGATTATTATTTTGGTTAAATTACTTTCTTTTTGTACTATTAGACAAAAAACAATAAATTTAGAATCAGGCTGATTCTGAAAACTTTTTTCAGGTCAAGAAGTTGAAACATTCAGTTTCTGTGGTCCATGGCACAAATTAGAATGCAAACAGATGCGTCAATAGAACATACCACCACAGACTCATTCAACTAAACTGTGCCTAGACATACACACATACACACAGTAGTGCATACACAGGGGTAGTAGAGATACTGTCTCTTTGTGAAACTGCAGATGTAGAGTGGGTGACAGAGCTAAAATATTTATACCCAGATCTTAGCAGTCTGTACTAAGCAAGGGAGAGAGACAGAGGGAAAGATGGATAAAGAGAGGGAATGAGGGAGAGACTTAAGAAGAGAGGCATGCTACAAAAAAGAGGGCGATGGAAAGTGTCAGTGTGTGTGTGTGTGTGTGTGAGTAAGAGGAAAAGTAGAGCGATAACAACGGAGAGGGAAAGAGAGGGAGAGAGAGATGAGTGTGCAGCACAGATGCCAAATGAATCTAGGGCAGTCCAGAAAAAAAACAAGGCATTATTCCAAAATCCACTTTGTACAAGTGTTCAAGTATGTGTCTGTAATTGTATTTTCTATATTGTTATAAGCATTCATCTAATGTGAATGTAACATGCCAGAGGCTGACATTCAAGTAAAAATACCACAACTTCCCTTTTTGCTCAATCTTTGTACTTTTTATTCATCGCCCTTTAACAATTACAGTGCTCTCTGCATCACACCCACTCTTCCTCCAGCATGTTCTGCCTCTCTCTTTCTCTCTCTTTCTCCCTCACATATCCTCAGTAAGATTTTTTTTTCCTCATCAGACATCGGACTCAAACGCTGAAGGATTTTGTGTCTGTGAGTGTGAGTGTGGGTTAATAGGGGTGGGGGGTTGGCACAAAGCAAAGATGATGGCAGATGGTGCCCTTACTTAACACACATACAGTACACACACTAAACGCTAACTAAACAGATGCATCTTTATACAGAGAAAAATGAGCACATACGTAACCATGCATGGCTCAAACATACAGTATACGCACATCTCATGAATCAAACCCCTCTTTAATTCCAAATGAAATACGCTCCTACCACTTTTATCTGCAATTATTTTAGTACGCTGAAATTTTACCATTCTACTCATTATCACAGAAAACTGCGATAATGGAAAAAAAACAGCAAAACTAATATATTTTCAGCGTCTGCAGCTACTTCTACTCGTTCAAATAAAAAAACACACACGGTCAGATGGTTATTTTGATGAAAACTTATCAAGTAAACAATTTCATATTACAGCGCACTGACAACATGAGTAAATTCTCAGTATTAGAGCATAGTTCACTGCAGTATGAGTCTGAAAATAGCACCCCTAACAGTAACAGCTGCATATTGTATGAGTCATGTCAAGCTTATTCTTCCTCAGAGATTATTAAATCCAAAAATGCATCCAAATGCTTAGCTTCACCGAAGATCAGACGAGTTGAATTAATTTTTTCTTCCTTTGTAGCCGCACATAAACACAAAGTTCCATCTGTATTGTAGTGTGGCACAGTGCAGATGCAGGCCCTGTGCCACGGTGGTGTGTCGACACAGTGCAGGGCCAATACAGGTGTACACATTACCAGCTACAGACACACTGACAAAACCCTTCCACCTCCATGCTGCAGCAAAATGTTAGCCGCACATTGTTTTCAGTGCCATAGCCCCCTGCTTCTATCACCCTGGAGGTCAGTATTGTGGGTTCCAGCCTCAGGTAACCTAGTTAATTTTTGATGTATGACGTACAAAGGAACAGGGTTGTGTCTAAAGGGGTGGCACAGGGTAGTGTAGTGTCTGGTTCAAATTCTGGCCATTTTCAGTACCTGGGCGCATCAAAACAAATCCTGTTTTGCTGTGTCCCTCTGGAGAGCTAGAAGTAGTGGCTTATGGAATGGAAAATCATGAGTAGCTGAGGTTTTACTGAAACATGAAGTTGCGACAAAGTTTTAAAAAATGTTAGAAGTCTTATATGCAGTATAGTTCTAACAAAGTGCAAAACTATGTGTTTCTTTTCAGAGTATTTGTCAAAGCAAGATGTTTAAATTTTAAAAACAATATAGTTAAATGAGCCATTTTGAAAGACACGAAGAAAGCCTTTGTGTGTATTAGAGAGTTCCGCCGCAGGCTATGGAGGTCCCCTCTGATAGGCAGACATCAGCCAGGGTGGCAAGTCCCCTCTCAGAAACTTTTAAAATAAAATTACAAAAGCAATTTTGCAATTACATTATGAAAATGTTCATACAAACATCAAAGCACCCACATATACACATTGCTTCAGCGTGACACTACAAGAGAACCAACACCGTCCCACAGACACGCATCACTACACCCCCCTCTTTCTGCTCAACAACTTTTCTCCGTCAAAACATTTTGTCAGTATAACATTCCACTACTTTGTCACTCCAATTACAGTCATAAAGCACTGAGTTGTGAATCTGTTAATGTGAGAGAATAAAATGGAGAATTATTAGATGATTGGCCTGAACCTAAACACTGCTGTGGGTTAACTGAACACTGGCATTTGGGTTTCAATCTTTCTTATCAACCCCCACATTGTTTACTGACTAGTATTATTCCCCCATGCACATGGGGCTATGGGGGTAATGAAAAAGAGGACACCTACACAAGTGAAGTGAATGGACAATCGTTCATGAAGTTTGACTCCAGCTGATTTCAGGTAGCACATGTTTGGATCGTGCCATTCTACTGCAGGGCACTTTATGCTCGAAATTGGGCTGAAAACACTGAATTACACTAGTTTCTCCAGATGTTCCATCAACTTTCTCCCTATGAATATTTCAGTTGGGTTAACAGGAATGAGACATGCCTGTACCGGCCTACTACAGTATCTGTTATTTAAGGGCTTGAGGTGGCGTTGAATATTTGTGGTTCACTAACTTTTCATTACTCCATATTCATTGCCTTTCTTCTTTCCTATACACTGTAATATTCTTGTTTCCCTTATCTGTTTCATGATTACTCCTCTTTGTTCCTTCCCTCATTTCTCCTTTTTCCTAGCCTCTGTCTGTCTTCACTTTCTGCAGTCACATCTCAACCTACCATGGAAAGGAAAACTGTGGTTTCCCCTATCAACACTTCCACACTCCGCAAAAGTACTGCTAATGAAACTGCATCTGAAACTTGTCGTTGCTGTTGCATTTCTGAAACCTTGTCAGCGAATTACTGTCTGCCGTGTCTCTCAGTCTCTTGCCCAAGGAGACCTCCCACAGGTTCCTGGCAGTGAAGGAATGACGGTTGTTGTGAAACATGACTGTCGTATTGATTGCACAGAGCACTGCAACAGCTGATAGGCTGAAAGAGAGCACAGTGTGCTATGGCCAAGGATGTGATGTGGAGGAGTGAGCAAGTGTGAATGTCCCCCAAGGGTTATCCCTCTCAGGATCTTTGTATAATCCTTCCTGATGGATAGAGAAATCAATTTGGAAGCATGGCTGGGAAAGGATGGCCAGGGGAAGTGGAGCAGATGGGGAGGCCTAAAGATCTTAGATTGCCAATTGTGGACCAGAGAGCTGATAATCCTGATTCCTTTGAATATAAATTTAGGATAAAAAAAATATGCAAATGCTACTCAGCAGAACAGCCCTGCAATCAGAGAGGCATCTTTTTTATGCAAAATTGTACAAAAGTTCATATCATACATAGATATAAAGTTTGATACATATGTATTTGGACAATGACGCAATTTTCATAATTTTGCCTCTGTACACCACCACAATGAATGTGAAACAAAGCCATCAAAATGTGAAGAAATGAAGGAGGCCATTCTTAGGCTGAAAAAACAAAATTATCGCACAGATGGCAGAAACTGTAGGAGTGGCCGAATCAACAATTTGGTACATTCTGAAAAAAGAGAAATGCACTAGTGAGCTCAGCAACATTAAAAGGCCTGGAAGGCCACCGGAAACAACTAAAATGGATGATGACTGAATTCTTTCATTGTTGAAGGAAAAAACCCTTTACAACATCTATCCAGGTCAAAATCACTCTCGAGGAGGCAGGTGTATCATTATCAAAGTCTTCTATCAAGAGACGCCTTCATAATTGTAAATACAGATGGCTTACCACACAGTGCAAACCACTGTTAACACTCAAGAACAGAAAGGCCAGATTAGAAAAGCCTCCCCAGTTCTGGAACAAGATTCTTTGGACAGATGAAACCAGGATGAACTGGTACCAGAATGATCGGAGGAGAAAAATATGGAGAAGGAAAAGAACGGCTCATGATCCAGAGAATACCACATCATCTGTCAAACATAGTGGAGACAGTGTTATGGCACGGGCATGTATGGCTTCCAATGGAACTGGGTCACTGGTGTTTATTGATGATGTGACTGCTGATAGAAGTAGTAGGATGAATTCTGAAGTGTATGGGGCTCTACTATCTGCTCAGATTCAGCCAAATGCTGCAAACTGATAGGAAGGTGCTTCACAGTACAGATGGATAATGACCCAAAACATATTGTGAAAACAACCCGAGAGCCTCTCAAGGCGAGGAAATGGAATATTCTTCAATGGCCAAGTCAGTCACCTGACCTCAACACAACTGAGCATGCTTGTCACTTCCTGAAGACAAAACTGAAGACAGAAAGTACCAACTGAAGGCGACTGCAGTAAAGGCCGGCCAAAGCATCTCAAGGGAGGAAGCTCAGCCCATGATGATGTCCATGGGTTCCAGACTTCAGGCAGTCATTGACTGCAAAGGCTTTTCATCCACGTATGAAAAATAATAATCCTTGTGTTATGTTGGTTTATCCAATTACTTTTGAGACGCTGAAATAGGGAGTATTTATTAAAATGGCCGTGATTCTTAAACGGTTAATGCAATATTTTGCTAAACCCCTTGTATAAAAAGCTGAAAGTCTACAGTTCAATCAAAACAAAGCATGACGGTTTTGTTTCAAATCCATCATGGTGGTGTACAGAAACAAAATTACAAAAATTTTGTCACTGTCCAAATAGTTATGCACATCATGGATGAAAAAGAAAAGATGAATAATACATGAGATTAGTTAAATGTCCAATAGACATTTTTTGGCCATATAGTAAATTGCAGTTAAGTAATTAAATTAAATTTTAGTGTTTAATTTATCATGATTGAAATCATGGTGCCATTTGCCAGTTTTTCTAACAGTGATTGTGTAAACGGACCTTTTACAGCATCAGTGACATTCGTGACTCGTTGTCTGTGTATTTAATGACTTGTCAATCAACCTGTCAGCCTCTCGCAGCAGGTTTCAACCCTCTGGTTAGAATTTTGGTAGTGAAGTGACACTTCTCTTTACATTTGGATCAAAGATTGTGCCTTTAAGGTTGCGTTTGTGTCTACAGCATGGAGTTGCTAATGGCAACAGCACAACAAAGTCAGTTGTTGATAGTGAGCTACCGTAGCATGTGATTTAGTGACTAAGAGAGAGAGATCATGAATAACAGATACAGTCAGTCAACTAGTCAGCTAAGCGGTCAGTCACCCTCCTGGCCACCTGCTCTGGTCCATCAGTAATCATCAAACTGGTAGAAACACACACTACACATGACCATTGCATATTGCATATTGCATTTTGAATATATTTTATGTCACTCCCAGAAGGTTTGTTCTGTCACACGGGAATTATGGGTAAGTATAAGTATATAAGTGAGTTTAAGATCTCTGTATTTTGCTGGTTGTTAATCAGTTACAAAACATCTTCAAAATCTCGCCCATGTGATCAGCATGCACTGTAGTAGCATGACATCACTGCCTGCAATCCAATACATCAATACCATCATCTCTTTGACCTGCATCCAAGTGCAAGGGAAATTAATTAGGTCAGCGGAGTCTGAGCCAATGTCTTGGCCTCTCAATGCACTGAGGTCAAGAAAATATAATAGCAATAATGGCTTTCATTATTTATCATTCATAGCTACTCAAGCTCCTACTCATCTGGCTCCCAATTCTCCAAGACAATTAATAGAAATTCCAGGTAACTCTCGAGCTATGGAGAGAGACTGCCAGAACATTTTTTTTTATTCATCCCAGTAACAACTGCCATGCCATTTTTTTTTCAATCATTTACCAGACTAAATTTTCAAATTCAGAATATACCCACATACAATGAGTATTTGGTTCATATACTGTACTTTATGTATTTTTTTCTTCTTATACATAGATAATTGTAATGTCATTTTTGGTGGCATTATGTTTTTATTTAATTAATTGCTTTCCTTTACTGAATTCAGTTTTTATGCCGCTGCAGCAATCCAGTCTTCCACTGGCATTGTTGTCATCTTTTTCTGCTTATTTCGAACACAAAGTGCCATCCACAGTATCCGTTTGCATGTCTTGGTTTCCACACATGAGAAGAAAGCAGGAAGAAAAAGTGCACTTGGGGCTTCCGCAAGTACAACATCCATCACCTCTTGAGAGCAACCCCAACAGACGGCTCTATGGATTCCGTGAGTTGTGGCAAACATTGCTCAATAGTATTCTGATGAACTGAAGATTACACAGCGACAAGGCAGTGGGCTTGCTACGTGGGCGGTCATTATTCAGGTCTCCCAGGCACGCCTACCCTACTGATTTCCTCTCCCCCATTTCTCCCGGTACACCACCGATCTGTGATTGCAATTGATTGGAGACTGCTCATCATTCCTCCAAGGGCAACATCGGGACTCATCGACATCAGGAGGAAATGGAGTTAGGGGAGATAAGCAGAAAGGGACAAATGAACGCAGTGGGTGGAGAAGGAATGAAGCAGTGTGTGGAAACCGAAGGAATGTAAAGAAGTAAATGAGGTGGGGCATCGCCGCTCGACATGTAATCCTGGTGTGTTGCCCTATCATTTAAGTGGGTGTGGCCAGTGATTGACGGAGCCAGGCTTAGGCAAGGGTGCTGGAAGAGGCTTTCCTTATTGACTGTGGTGAAAGCAAATTTACTGCGCGGCATACGTGGGAATCCACCTCCCTATCAAACCGATAACACCCCTCTGCCATTTTGACCAGAACTTGATGGAGCACTTATTAACCATCAGCCACTGGTCAGCCACTGACTAAAGAAACAGTGCTGTCTAACTGACATTCATGCCTTTAGTTTAAGACCAACATAAACTGACTGTAGCAGGCGTCTTAGCATCTATATTGAATTCAATTTAAGTTCGAGGATACACTTATCACATCTTAGAACCAATCTCCCCCTCAGCATGTGGAGCTTGCAGCCCAGCAAAGCCCGCTTTGCGCTTGGTCAGCACTAAGCGCTGTCCACGGTGCTGAAGCACTCGGCACTCGGCACTCGGCACTCTGCACGGCGCTTTCAGGACTAAGATGTATGTCCACAAGCACGTAGGGCTTCAACTGTATACAGGATCAACGTTGGTCACTAACGTAACCGTTGGCCAACCAGCCTAGTGACAGATGATTTGAAAATGATCCCGTGCCTGGCAGTCCAGAATGTGTGGGTGAAGGAATCCGTGTGGTCCATCGGTCAGTAGTCGGACACTGTTGCTGCTGTTGGCAGGAAATCTCGCTCTCTCTCTCTCTCTCTCTCTCTCTCTATCTATCTATCTGTCTAACTATCTTCTATCTGTCTCTCTGTCTCTCACTCACAGGCACGCGGGAGCACAGGAGGACTGAGGGCATCTGACACCAAAGCCCTCATTGCAGGTAAATTGTGGCTCCTGTTGTGCCACAGAGTCATCAACACTGCTGGAAAGCAGGGCCACTCACCCAAAAAAAAAAAAAAAAAAAGACACAAGGAAGAACCCACACACACACACAGACACACACACAAAACCAACTCACACGCAGAAACATCGCCAGCTTTATCCCCTGCGTGATTCCTCCCTCGATACTAAATCCCCTCTCGCACATCTGTCCATGGCGCGTACTCTGCCCGTCCGTCCTGTCCCCGCGGAACCCAGCATAAATACCGGCCTGGCTTCACGTGACACTTTAAATCTACGGCCACAGATCTCGATCACATCTGTTCAGCAATAAAGGCAAAACACGTTGAAGTATCACGGCAACAACTGCGAGAAAAAAAAAAAGCGGAAAATGTAGACTAATATCCAGCGTTAGAATTTTATTCCACACACGTACATCATTATTCAGTATCACGCTCCTCCAAAAAAAAAAAAAAAAAAAAAAAAATCGCAATTAATACGAACCCCGAACAAACAAAAAAACAACAAAAAAAACATGGTTTCGTGCCCTGGTAAAATCAACCATATGGTCTTCTGTTGCACCAAGAGGACTCAACCCAACAGAGCGTTGGAGTCTGAAGCGCAGGTGCATGCTCGCACTGCCGTCGCTTGCATCCATCGCATATCATTTACCGTACCAGGAATACACACAATCATTTTCTCTTGTTAAGGATGGAAACATGCATTTCAATACGGTACCTTGACTTAGTTCCCCCTTCCAAATTATGCGTCTGGTGGCTGAAGCAAAGAGGGAGATATTTTTTTTTTTTTTTTTTTTTTTTTTCCCATCCACTGGTAACGTCGCAGGCTCAGCAGCACGGCGGGAGACGATGACTGAGGAGAGAGAGCGAGAGAGAGAGAGAGAGAGAGAGAGAGTGAGAGAGAGAGAGTGAGTGAGAGAGAGAGAGAGAGAGAGAGAATGAGGTGGAGGATGCACAGACCTCTGCGTAGAGTAATATAGTTGAACTGCAGTGGGCAACTGCCTCTACAGCTGGCCCTTTTTTTTTTTCACTTAATAGCTGCAGATACACTTCGGGGCAGCACTTACATCCGTCAACTGCTGCGGTGTTAAAAACGCAGCGGATGGTGTTGACACAGTCCCGAATGGTTGGCTGAGTCTGCATGCTGGAGAATTATCCGTGTGCATACTCGGACACACGGGAATACGGGAGCGTGAAAGGGGACGCGCATACATCGGTGATTCTAGTCGGACTTACGTGACTCCATATTCCCTTCGCCCGACAAAAAAAAAAAAAAAGAAAAACATTTTTAAGGCCCAAAGACTCACAGACCATCCGATCAGGCTTTGTCAGTCTTCATTGGCAGTTACAGTAAGAAGTGAACAGGTGCTGAGGCAAGGACGAGGAAGAGAAAGAGAGGAAGCAGGAAAATGTACTTTACAATGTGAACAACGCTAACTTGACAGGTTCGGTCACATCTACGAACAGAGATGTTAAATACGCGCTAAAAACATCCGTGCAAAAAAATCAACACCTGGCGTGGGCACGGTACAATACTTTAAGGCTTTTTCCATTGGTCGAAGTGATGTACAGTGGAAGAGTAACTCATCGTGGTATTGCTCCGAGCAAATGTTTAAATAAGGGGTCTCTCTATTGTCAGCTTCCTCCCTACATCGCGAAGAAGAGTTAAAAGCTGGGCCGGGGGGGACAGGTGAATAGGGGCCCCGACAGTTTTTGTGAATCAAGCTGAGGGGAAAAAACCGTGCAAGTCCGGAGCCGGCGAGCGGGAGGGGGCCCGCCGATGGTGTTCCGCGCGCGTGTGTGGGTGGCAGGGCGGTGGAGTTCACGCGGAGGAATATGTTGGAGGTGTGATCATACTCAATTAACACTTCTTCTTATCTGTCTCACTCACAAAAGGAAGCGCACTCAGACACATGCAAACACACGTGTATACCTCGTCTCATTAACTCGCTCTCTTCATCTCTGTCTTTTTTTTTTTTTCTCTGCGAGTGGAGGCCTGTTAGTGCCGAGAGCCTGCTGTGGTACTGAGACCCCCATTAATATTTTCTCATTATCTGTGCCTGTAATGTTAAGCAGCGGCACAGTGGCCCTGTCCCGGCATGACGCTCATCAGTCCGTTGTCTTTTGCTGCCACTGGGAGGATATGTAGTCATGTGTGATGAGCGAGTTTATGGTTACATTGGTTACCATGACCAAAAATACAGCTGCGCCACCATAACATTATTGGGTAACAGTGATTTCTTGCATCAGAGGTAATTTCTTACTGAGGAACCTCGTTATTATTTCACATCACGTGGCAGGTACCGATGCAGCGACAATACTTTTGTTCCCCAACGTCCATGAAGCCTAAAGTCGTAGCCCTGCCTTCAAACGGTCTAACTGAGGAAATCCTGTTCTAATAATCCCGTCTGGACGGCATTTGTTCGGTTCTTTATCTGCTAATTTCCCAAGACTGGATTTATTGGCTGAATGCAATCTAAGGAAATTAGTCGACTGGAAGAGAAAACCAGGAACAGAAGGCAAGAATCGCAGCATGGGAGAGAGAAGTGAGGGGGAAATTGTGTTTCCTGACTCACCCTTCATTAGCCCCGGCCAAGAAGTTTGTATTAAATCTTTACCTTTGCACATCTGATCCCCTTAATGGCCTCAAGCTGACAGGTTGATCTGAGCTGAGCTGAGCTGGGGGGAAACATAGACATAGAGCACTGGGTTGGAAAAGATTCTGTACAGTGAGGGAAACAGATCATGAATGTGGACCGTAAATATCAACAGCATATTTGATGTAAATCACGTTATTAGTTTCTGAGATGCTTTATCATGTGTGTGTGTCAAGTTTTTGTAACCCAATCATTTAGGTTCTAGATGGGGGATCAGTTTGGTCAAAAAATCTTCTAGAATATCTCTACCAAATATCATATCTCTCTAGCCGATATTTGTTGAGCTACTCTTTCTTGTGTTGGAAACACAGAGGGGGCAGACTGATTGGCCATCGTCGGGCCCTGTCATTGGTGGGCCAACGTGGCTCATATTTCAAAAGCATAATTTTGCGTGGCCACATAATGCCAGGTGTCGGGCTAGTGCCGATCATCTAATGGGACCCAAATTTGCTGCCCTGACCACTTTAATTCTTTAATAGCCTCACCCAGATGTCTAGTCATAAATATATATATTTTTTTTTTGCCCAGCTTCACTCCCACACACAGAGCCGCTCTTGTCCGGACTGCCGAACAACTAATAACTGCTCTTATGTTCTCAAGTTAATGCCAAGGACTTTCATTTTTGGCTCCTACTGTACTTGTGAGGCTAACTATTAGTGTGGAGACAAGAGGGGTTGTCATCTTGCCACTGCTTAAGGTTTTTGGGGCTATGACACTGGCTGCTCCATTAATGAATCTAATTTCAGTTGCTTCCCCATTCCAGAAATCTTTCCGGCTGAGTGCGTTCCTCTCTACACTTTTCTACTCGATTTATTTTCCATACTTTTCCTTGGAAACTGCTTTGGTGCACCGCGTCAGCTCTGTTTGCTCATGTTTTTCCTCCACTTAAAGCTTACTCTTCTTCAGGGGTGATGTCTTGATCCATGCAGGCTTTTTCTGGGTGGGTGAAGTTGTGCATGGCTTTGCTCCACTTAGCAGACAATTATTCCCCTGTTTCATAGCTAAAATTACCGAACCGCCTTTTTTAAAGGCCAGCTACAGCAGACTCTGCTTTTTAGCTGTTATCTTGAGAATCTGCTAGCATTAACCTCAGTCTCTCTTTTAAGCAGCTTTATTTATTTTTAAAACTAAAGACTGAGAGGAAATATCCCTTTCCTACAGTGCATTGAAACACGGTGAGACATTGTGTAGTTTTTCCACCTTCAATATAATAATCTCAAACACCACAATGCATGTATGTCTTTCACCTGTAATTGCGGTTGCTGTATGACAAGTGGCTAATGCACTCACCAACCATTGATTAGGATAGTTTCATTGGTATTGAGGGCAGCTCTGGTCTGCAGGTTATAGTAAACTAGGGGTTTTTGAACTGATTTTGTAAATACAGGGTCAGTGTGTCACATATAACATCGGACTGTCTTCATACACAATGAAGATCATTAAGCCTATCTTGTAAATAGGGTCTAAGTTAAGTTCATGTGATGATAATAATAGTTACAAGCATCAAATGACTGCTGTAAAATCTCTAAGTATGCAGGCAACACTGTAAATTTACTGTAGTAAGTAAAGTATACCATGAAATTCCACCAATTTTACTAATAAATATGGAGAATTCTGTTTAATAATGCCTGCAGATCCTCTGTGTATCTTATTTCCTCTTTATAACTGTATAGGGACTGAAAACAAATGTAAGGCCATGACTGCAGTTAGTTACCTGTGTCAGTGTATAATATCCCAGTCTAGTAGTGGGGAACCCGACTCAAACTGTATCTTTTGTTTACGTGTAAGTGATATAAAACATCAAATCTAGCACCAGAGAAAAGTTTAAAGCTGTCACAGCTGCTGTCTCAGTTCCACCCCTGGGCCTCCCACCTTTCTGGCACTCATGACCTTTGGCTGATGTCTACACAATTTGACAACCTCTGACACGTACCCAACATATTCAAGTTCAGACTGCAGGTTTGTTTACCAGACGTGGTATCTCAGCTGACTGGCCTCACGACTCAAGTGCTGCAAGTGTGTTTCCATGGTAACCAAGTATAGCATTGAGAAGAGGAGCACAGAGAGGGAGAGCGGGAGAGACACTGAAGCTCACCCCAAGCACTATATTCTCTCATTTTTCTGTCCTCTCTCTGTCCATTATTTCCTTTGCAGGCCGCTGTAGCTGAGATATCCTGTCAGAGCCGTGGTAGCATGATGGCCTGTAACATTTGTTAGAGACTTTAATATTTGTCTTGACAATATTTTGCCCACGAAACTCTGCTCTCAGTTCATTATCATTATTGCCTTTTTAAAGCTTCACCTCAGCAAAGATGCACACATTTTGGATTTATATACCGAAGCTGCTGGTCTGTAGGTTGTTAGAGGTGCCTTGACACCATTTGGCAGCCAGTGAAGGAATATAGACATTAAGAGCCTAAACCTGATCCAGGAGGAACGAGCAGCGGCTGGAATCTGCTACATCACGTTTTAGAAGGGCCTAAAAGAACTACAGAAAACATTTGATACTGAGTTTTATATGAAGGGAAAAAAATATAACTCAGAGAAATTCAAAATTGAAGTCTACTCTAATGAATTTTCTAGTGAATGTTGAATTTGCAAAATGTGCAACTTAATGACCTGACATTAGTGTTGTCATGTAACTTTGTAACACGTAGTAGTCCATCTGTTATCTGCAATGTCATTCACACGGATGGATTTTGTTGTTTACCGACTGAATCAGAATTCGCTGAAGTTGTTTTCTATGCTGCAGGATTTTCTAGGAACATATGTGAAAGCTGACTTATACATTGCTCAGTAGTGGTAATATTAAATTGATTAAGTGTTTAACACACTCTGAATAAATGGCTGGGAAGGGGTTTTTAGAGTGTGAACGCTGGCCGTTTCATCAGTGGCCCCATGCTTGGTCAGAGCTGAGGGCAGCATCACTAGACTCAACTGGGATGTAATCAGCACTCAAGCAGACGGAACGCAGAGTTCCAGCTGATCCTATTCAGTTACTATGCATCATTAAACAGGAGTTCGAATGCACAAAGTTTCTCTTACACAGTGACATACATGCCTGCAAACATACAATCACACAAACTCATCCGCACATTTTCGAATAACAGACAAAGCACACAAAACAGATAAAAGTCTGCTTGCTTAAATGTAGTCCATGATTTCAAAGACATGGATTGGCATTGACGTTGATCTCAACTTCCAATGCTCTGCTTTAATGTTTATCCTGTGAATAAATCAACAGTGCAAAGTAAGCCTGCACTGCTTTACACAGCAAACAAGGGCTGTTCAGATTTCACACAGTGCAGTCTGAGGAACATTACAACCCAAAGCTGTCATAAAACCCACTCAGTTAAAGGTATAAACAGTAAATATGGGCCTTTGGTAACATCTAGTGGCAGTCGGAGAAAACTGCACCAACATCAGCAAATGTGCTGCGTATGGGATTTGACTTAAAGATGTCAAGCTCAGCCCTGTTAGGTAACTGATGCAGTTCAACAGAGATAAGATATGAGGCTGCTGGAACACTGTTAATAACACTGTTATTACCACTGTTATTAACAATGTTAATATGCAGCCTAAACAGTGTTTCATATACAGCACTGTGCAAAGGTTTTAGCCAATAATACGAAAGTGAAGATGCTTTCAAAAATGATGCTATGAAGAGTTTTTCTTTTTATTTATCCATTAGCTTTATCCAAAGTGCGGTAAACAGAAAAACCTCAGTTAAATCAGTACATGGTGTGACCCCCCTTTGCCTTTACAACAGCACAAGTTCTCCTCAGTACACTTGTACAGAGCTTTTCAAGGTACTTGGCAGGTCTTAGACCTTGCCACAGTTCTTCTGTGGATTTAGTCTGTCTCGACGTGTAATCCCAGAACGACTCCATGATGTTGAGACCAGAGAGTGGGGACCAGACCATCCGTCACAGGACTCCTTGTTCTTCTTGTCTCTGAAGTCTTTTTTTTTGTTTGTTTTTTCATTCTGGCTGTAAGTTTAGGGTTGCTATCGTCTTGCAGAATGCATTTGGGACCAATCAGATGCTTCCCTGATGGTATTGCAATGATGGATAAGAATCCAAACATTTGAAGTGCCTGCCACCAGTACTAGTGCTGTGCCTGCCCAACATCATGCACATGCAGAGGAGGGGGGCTGAGGGTGCTTGATGTTTTTTTCAGCTGCCGTCGTTTGGAATAATGGAAAATTCATTAGCCGCAACACCTGGAAAACGGTGGGGTAAATCGGTGGAGAAGCGTTTTAGAAAAAATTCAAGAGCATAGTGCCTCAGAGTCTCAGTGGTATGGTGAGGTGGAACACTTTCAAGAAAAGATCGTTGGAGGAAGCTTTTAAAGTGGGTGCCTTTGAGTTGCAAGCTGCAAAGGAATGAGAGAAGGAGTGGAACAGTGAAATTTTGTCTTGGTTGATAGCCATTCCTCTTTACCTGGCAATACAAGATATGTCTTATAGAGGGGACAATGACACTTTGTCAAGACAAAATGGAGAAGGGAATTTCTTAGAGTTGGTGGAGTAGTTCAGCAAGTATGACGGTGGAATTAAATTACACCTTGATGCCATAAAAGAGAAGCAAGGAACTCAAAAAAGATCCCTTGTCTCGCCACTCTCAAACAGAACCGAGAACGATTTAATGAAGGCTTTGACCATATCAGACATGTCATCCAAACAGAAATTTAGAGAGCCAAATCTTTTCCATACCAGTGGATGAAAGCACAGATGTCACACGCACTGAACAGGTTTCCTTTGTTGTCAGATATGTACGCAACATGAAAATCAAGGAGTGCTTCCTTCGGGTGTGTATTGTGCATTCAACAAGTGGAGATGCTCTTGAAAATCTAGTGATGGCTCTACTGGAAGAAAATGATCTCCGAATAGATCCAGGGGCAAGGTTAAGATAGGGTTGCAAACAGTGGGGTGGGCGCTATAAGGAACTTCAGTCAAGAATTCTAAAACTAAATCCAAAGTCCTTGGATCGGGCCTATGCCTCGATCTGGTGTTGGTTGAAAGTGCATAGTCAAACACCTGTTTTGTCAGTTTTTTCCACTAAAAACCTTACACTTTTATGGGCAACTCATCAAAACAACACTCTGCATTTACTGAAATTCAGAACAGAATGCACCCCCATCAGCATCCACTGGAGCCGCTGAAGCTGTGGGACACTCAGTGGGCCTGCACAGAAACTGGCTTTAAGACTCCGAGGAAGGTGCTCCCAGCTGTCATGCAGTTCCTTGAAGAAATGACACAGCGAGATCTCCCAGACTCTTCCGCGGGTGGTGCAAATGATCCTTCTCAAGAGCATCAATTATGGGTTTTTCTTGTGTCTGGAGACCACCTGTCCAATCTTCCAGGCAACTTTAATTGCTTCTGATTCATTGCAGCAGAGAGACATGGACCTGGCTGCAGCGTTCAAAAATTGTAGGTGGAGTTTTGCAGAGGCTCGCCCACAGCCGAACAGTGTAAGAGTTTAAGGAAATTCACAAACAGGCTACAGAGAAGGCCGCATCTGAGGTCCCTGAACAAGCTAGGAGGAGGAAAGTGCCAGCGAAGTTCAAGTTCAATGCCACAATCAGCCATCAGTTGACGCTTCCAGTGTCCACAGCAACTGTGGAGCATTCTCTCTCAAAACTAAATCTGAAGAAAAACAAACTTCACAGCATTTGCGAAGAGGAGAGGTTGTCAGAGCTTCTTTTACTGACGATTGATAAGGATGTTCCAGTCAGCCACAGTGACCTGATAGACATTGTCGTGACATGGCCAACAAAAAGTTGTTGTAATGCAACCAAGAGTTTTTACAACAACTCAATCCAATCCCATCCACTTATTGTTGAGATGAATGCTACTCTATGATGTTTAATAGGTGATGACAAATGATATAGTATGATGCAGTTTGTTGCAAGATTCCATGTTACATTCTGTTTGAATATGGGTTACTATAATTATACAGGTTATATTATAAATTATGTTTGTGTGTGGTGTTTTAAATCTTCCTCCATGTGCCCCTTTTTAACTTTGAGCACCTGCCCCTCTAAAAGTCCCTGCACGGCCCTGCCCAACATCATAACATTTTTACAGTGGGGACTATCAGTGCCTCTACTGACTGTGAAGCTTCGCCATCACAGATGTAGCTTAGCTTGTGTGCCAAACTCTAGCTACAAGTGGTTCCTTATCTGCGAAACAAATATAATACCAGCTCTGAATCGATATTGTGGATTTCCAGGTAATTAAGTGTGGAGCATTCCTAGTAATTACACTAAGCTGAGTATGAATTTAAAACCTCAGAAGCAAATGAGGGAACAGAGGAGTCATTGGCATTGTTCAAAAACACTTAAGAACCTCCACTAATAACGAGTTTTATTGTCAAATAGGCTGTGTTCAGCTGTAATCATGATTATTTTTACAACCACTATCTTCTACTCCGCTTCCTAACGGTCATCTGTATCAGAAAGTACATTACCTGCCCTGTCATTACATGTGCTTAAATGCCGCAGCCTTGAGGAAGACATATGCAATGCACCAAGCTAAGTTTTGTTTGTATACAGTACATCTGAAATGTATACAAAATGTACAAATTTTACTTTACAGTAGCAGCAGCAGTGATATCCCTTGTTAATTTATTTTCATGAATGCTTTTATGAGAAAAGGCAAAGAGCAACACATACAGAAATTCCGAAAAAGAAAAACTCAGCAACTGACTAATGCTGCCACAGTAATATTGACTAAAAATATATTCCCCGGAAAGAAACTTTTTAAGTAAACAGATTTTTATTCCGAGGACATAAGGGATATTAAAAAGGAAAGTCACTTTCTCCTTCTCCAAAAATGGACTGCACATTAGTGTTTATTTTGTTCCGTAAAAATACATGACATGTACGGTATGTCTGATAGAGACCTCACTGATACACAGCGAAATAAAGTGGGTTAAAGTAGGTTGATCCTTGCCCTCCACCACCAATCTATTAATTTAATATGTCTCTGTGCCCACTGTATGTTGATCTGAATTAGCGTGAGACGTGAATACGATGTGAGAGACTACACTTGGCTTCGCCTGTCCCTTGAATTTGTCTTGTAAAGTTTGACACATGTCAAAGTGCCCCAGCTCTCATGTAAATACAATACAAATGGAAAGAGAAAGACACAACTGAGATGCGAATGTTTTTACTTTGTAGAAAGTTTTGTTTTTTTTTTTAGACAGTGACTAACTGAGGGTGTGGGCAGTGGGCATGCTTGTGAAAGCTACCACACCCAGGCAAATAAATTAGGTGGAGAGACGGTGACAATTTCAACAAGTCTTCCCGGTGTTGTGTGACACTGCGAGGGCTTCAAATATTATGGGACTCACTTTATTAATATTCAGCGTGTGCTACATTGATTTAAGGCGATTTATTGGAAGTTACAATGTCACTGTGTAGAAATCATCAAAAACCAGCAGAGCTCCAAAACCTTTCAAATATGTACTTTTAAGCTTAAACTTAAAATTCTACTACATTCATAAACCTGACTATAGTTGCTGGAGGAAGGGTACCACTTCACCACTCACTGTATTCAGAGTTTATTTAAAACATCCGACTCTGAGTCGTTGGACAGTGAAAATAGCAATATCGCTCTGTTCCTCAGGCTTTTACTCAGAGACTGAAGGTGCATCTTTCTGTTGAAACAAATCATTGTCATCGGTATATAATGTTGTTGAAATTGATAAATGGTTTGTACAATATTTGTACAAACCATAAAATCTGCACTGTTTACACCCGTCTGTTATCTGGGAATCATCCTTCTCATGTACAAAACAGTGAATAAGACATAGTAAAATCATTTGTGGCCATGCTGCATTTAAATATATTTATTAGGGATATACAGTAAAGGATGTAAAGTGGCACATATAATTTTGCTTATGTGAAAAAATTTTAGGACTTAAGATTTCTAGGACTGCTTGAGATAATATGTTGTATTTCCAAAAAAGCATGTCAGCCATTTCTTGTACTCCTCTCACACCAAATCAACAATTCAGATCTATACACAATGAACAAAAATACAAAAGAACTTTAAACCAAACCATTAAACAAAAAGTAATGCTACATCATCTACATACACACCATATAATTAGTGTAGCTCATCTGTTTAATAAATGCAGATAAGCATTTAATTCATACTCTCATACTCTCATTGCTCTTCAATAACAGAACCAAGAAAGTTAAGAGGAAAAAAGAGGAAAATGCAGGCAGTAAGCACTGACATTACAGATGTGTACAAGGGCTTCAATTGTGGTATAAAGGTTTCATAAACCAATATTTTAGTGATGTCAATATGCCGTGTTGTGTCATTTTGTAGATTGTGTCACATACTATATGTACTGCGCACATAGACATTGGTAGGTGTCATTTTCCCTTCACCTGTGTCTGTTCAACCTCAGCTTTGCCGAAGTGGCGCTTTGTTTTTGCCCCAGTTTACAATGTTTTACATTTGACAGATAGATTTTCTTTGACAGCCTTTGACATCTGTAAGATCACATTGTGTGGACGCCAGGGATGAAAACCATTACAGTGTATCCATAGTGACAATCCAAAGGATGAATGATGAATACGAATAACCTTCAACGTCAGTGTAACAACTGTTGCATTATTAAAAAGACGTCAGAACTTCAGCTTTCAGCGTTCTCTGAGGATTAATTGATCAGGATACAAATTCTCTGTTGTTGTACCCTCGGTAAGTCAATTTACTGGGCTATAACACAGCTTTCTCAAAGAAGTTAAAGAAGACGGCAGCCAAATCAAACACTTTATGTCTGAAATGAAAGCGTGGAAGGGGTAGCCACTGGGAGTGCTGAGTGAGAGAGAGAGCCGTGCTGTGGTAATGGACCCAGCCCAATGAGCTGCTGAAGTCTGCTTCCCTATTGATGTACGAATAGTGTTTCCTCTCACCTTAATCCCAACCTTCCCTATCCCCAACCAGTTATCACCAATATGTCTGACCACATCCGAAACTAAGCCCTAACCTCAACGCGGATGGCGGCATTACAGGAAAGACAATTCCAAGTAGGGGGCGGGGGGGCTCTATTTGAAGAGGGAAGAGGCTTGGCTCTGTGTCCATCGTCTGTCTACCTCCCCCAGTCAATCACATTCAGTTACAAAGCTTTAAAAAAATGCAAAGGTGGGGCTAAAAAGCTCAGGGAAAAGAAGTTCAAATCCAGCTAAATGGTATGGGCTCAAATTAGGGTCATTAAGATTTTGAGCTTGTAAAGTCATGTTCACAAATAGCTTCCGAAGTTGGTAGTTGTAAATCAACCTTTGTAAAGCTGTGAAATAAGTCGGCATGATAAACTCAAGTTTGTGCATCTGTAGAAAAAAAAAAAGTATTTGTAGAAAAGATTTGTGTTTGTAAAAAACAAAATTGTGACTGTTTGAAAAAGTCTTTGAACAAATTATAACAGTGGTGAGGTTACACAAAGACTTTGTGAAAAATGGGACTTTTGTGAACATCTGTGTACAGATACCGAGCAGGAAACTGTTGCTGGAGTTGTTACCTCTTCAGAGGGTGTACAATTGGATACCACTGTATCCGATACCATCACCTGTGCACATACCGTACCTATTGTTAATGTCAATTTGTCAAATCAGATTGATGGTTGTCAAAGTCTTATCGATGACTGCAGTATTTAACACTTCTCCTTGCCCAAGTCGAGTTGCTCTTCCGTTATTAGTTAATTTGAGTAAAGCACATCCTGGCAGAAAGTTATCTGGAATGCATTCACGTTTTGCAATTTTGCCTTTGTGTCTACAACGCAATCAATGGAGCTGGAGGCAGCAACTGATCTCTGTCTGAATGTACCCTCACGTACTTGCAGTATATGTGGCGCCATGAAACAAAAGAAACAATGAATAGAAAGGAGTAGAAGCTGCACACTATACATTCAAACCACACATCTCTGACAAAAGCTGTCGTCGCGTAGCGGCGAAAAATGGAACTGTTGCACAGAGTTTGCACGGGGCAGAATTCTTGGGGAGATTGGTGCAGTCTGTCAAACCCATAGGGCCGATTTATTGGCAAATAGCAATTTGCAGATACTCAGCCTTATCTAATTATTTGGAAGTTTTATAGCTTTTATAACCATGATCTGAAAGAACCTTTTCATAGACTCAGGCTACTATGTAAACACTGTTAACACTTAGATCACTATAGAGACTGAAACAATGTTTTTGTAACAAACCTTCAAGATGAACTTGAAGGCTGATATTTCACCCACCTCCCGCGTAGTTCAGGGTCAAAGTTCAACAAATTTTTAGCTTTAGTTGAAGCGTAGCTCTACACAACGCACCACACACATCGACACAGGACTGTCACGGCGCAACACATACACAGTTATGTAGCAGGCGCACACAAAATGCCTTTTTGCTTGAAATTGGACGTGTCTTTTTCCGGTCATTACAATATACAGCTGAGAAAACTCTGATACAGCACAAGTTTATTGTGGACCCAAAACAATAAAAACCACAATAAACAAAGTACAGAAAATATACACACGAGTTCACAAAAATACTGTGTACGTGCCATCCAAGAACTATCTTAACTGCAACCTAGGGACTGATTCATTCACTCGGACCATTTATTCAGAGCTTACATTTGTGGGTGTTTACTGTCCTGCGCTCCTTGACTTGAAAACTTCTGGATTAATCACGAGACCGTGTTACCATGGTCCATGTCCCAAAAGCTATGTACTTATGTGCATTATAATGCAGTTAAAGTTTCTCAATGATGAAAAAAGTGGCCTATTTAACTACGCGGAAGGAACCCACGTTGAACAAGGAAAATAATGGCAGTAATGATGGTGACTCATTGGTTATTTCAGGTATTGTTCAGATGTTTTCGTGTCATCTCCAAGTGAACATCATCCAAACCAGAAAATTACGTAATAAACAATAGTAGATATAGTTGAAGTAGATACACACCCAAACACGCACGCACGCACACACACACACACACACACACACACACACACATTTATTTTTTTAATTAATTAATTAATCTTTTAACGAGCTGTCATCCCCAACCACAACAAGGACAATAAAACAATAATATGTAATGACTAATGGATGAAAAGTGAAAAAGGCTTGCATTTCTCTTCTCTGTCTTCCAGCTCTCTTCTGTGTCATAATTGTTTCATCACCATTAGTCTGTCTGCTCTTCACCCTTGTCCAAGTCCTCGGAGACTGACGGTGCATCTTTCTGTTGAAATACATTGTTCATATTCTTATTACATATCGTTAAGATAGGGGCTGAAATTCGTGCAACATCACGCCAGTGATCATTTCAGATAGAGATTTGAAAGAAAACTTTCTACAGATTAAATTTCTACAATAAAACACAAGACTGTTTGTATTGTGCCTTGTAAATATGCAGTATAGATTCACATATTTTGTGTCTTTGTAGTTTTGATGGCCACATAAATGCTACAAAGACACTTCCGAAAGAAAGAGAGAAACTAAAATAATTGTTAACGTTTCACAATTATTAAAATGATTCCTGATATCATGCATTGCTGTTGTCTCCTCATTAAAGCTCACCACAGATCCTCCTTCTCTGGGCCTACTGAAAGAACAGGTCAGCCATTTCATGTATTCTTCTCTAACCTAGAAAATGCAATGAAATACAACTTGTTTTAGCGTTGTGTGTTAATGCTGCCAAAAAGAAAGGAAGCTTTTTTTATTGCTGTCATTGTTAGTAGTAGCGCCCTATGAATTGAAAACGTATCAGAGGGCAGATTAACAAAAGCAGAGTGCTCTGCATGAAGAGACTACCTCCTTATTGAGCAGGCAGTGGACGATGTAGAGGAAGGTGCCCTGCTGGGAGTTAAGGATTATGAAAAGGACTTTAAAGAAAAGATTACTCTGGTACAGGCCCAGAATCCACGTACAGCCCAGTATGACAAACTGGGCCAGGATCTTGAACACAATCAATCTGCAAACAAAACAGATACGAAGTGAGCACAGAGTGGCAGCCTACTACTCACTCACTCTGCATTTGGAATCAAGTAGCTTTTTTATGATTAAAGAAATGCAGTGTATTTTTAAGAATGGGTTTTACTCTAATCTCTAGTCTCTCCTGCTGTCCACAATTTTATTTAATCAATCTTTTCACAACCGGCCCACAGCATTTATTTAAACAAATCAATTCTAGTTGTCGCACTTTAGGGTTAATGGAAGAATAAAAATGCAGAACACACACACTCACCTAGTATCTTTGGACTGAGAGATATCACTCTTCATGTTGGTCAAGGTGGGTCTCAGACTCCATAAAGTAGCACAGAACAAGATGCAGTTAAGCTGACAGAGGAAACAAATTTAGAATGAGTTTGGATGTGTCCCAATTATCCTTAATTGCAGCTGCTTCTATTATTACACACTGATAGACTCACTGCAAGGACAGTAATTACAGGTCCTGTTAAAGCCCATTTGAAACTGCGTTCTTGTGACAGCCAGCACCTGAAATTCACACATCACACACTATTATCCAGTCTTGTACGACTAAAAATCCGTTTAAACACCGAAGATAAACAATAATCAATCTGTGTATCGGTGTTCATGCTACTCACACTTCTGCCTCAGTAGCACCATAACCATCAGAATACACCAGTGCAGAAATACCCACAATCACAAATGGAACGCCGTAGCCGATCAGATAGAGAAGTGGCCCGGGGAGGCCATCTCTCCGGATGACCTGCACCTTCGAGAGCCTTCGGACCAGCAGGTGGAGCTGCAGAGCCTCCAGCAGCATCCACACAAAACTCGCAACAATTAAGAAGTGGAGAAGCCCGGCCACGACAGTGCAGGCCAGCTGTGGAAACACGTGAGGGGGAATCTTGACATCAATAACATTGCTTCCTCCCTTCATTTAAGCTCCAAGCTTCTTGCACAACTGTTAACACCCTCAGCAGAGAATTCTTACCTCTAGTTTGGTCACATTTAAAACACGGCCAGCACAACATGAGGGCCCATTAAGTATTTTTCAAAGCAAAAACAACAACCTGCATCTTAAATCTTACTGCACCTCATGTTCAACATATCTGTCATTCCACAGCAGCAGGAGATGAGACAAGGCGAGGCTGAGACAGAGGTGAAGACGGGCTGTGTTGTTAATCTTGCGGTTCCAGCTACACAGCAGGAAGGTGAGGATGGCCAGTGCGAAGAAGAATAGTCCGACAATCACACACATCCGGTTCAGCCACTCTAAGAAAGGATCCTCTGGTGGAGGCTGAAAAGACACAACACGCGGAAAAAAGCACGTGCCGTGATCGACCTGGCGTCGGGTGTGGGAACCTGTGTTAGCAAATCCGTATTCACAAACAAATCTATAATACCTCCCCTATCTGCAGGATGAGGGCAAATGTGGAGAGATGGGAGCAGCTGCACACTGTGTAGTTTTCATTAGTGTATGCAACCCAGCAGCCCTCTACTGACCAACGCATAGTCTTGGCCTTTTCTCCTCCTTTTTCACTTCCTTCTCCCATTCCTGTCTCATGTGATTTGTCCTCCCAGTACACACAGGTTACCAAACCAGATTCAGGCAGTGCCTGTTGGAACCAGAGAATCAAAAGGTTTTTAAATATGTTGAAAGATTGCAAGCCACATGTTATCTTAAAAAGTATTTTTCTGAAAAAACTGGGTGGATGGATAAATTGGGCAGCACCTTCCTGTGATGGATGGTAAAATTAACAGGTTCTGGGAGGTTGGTGTTGTTCATTGAGGGCAGGATTGCGGTGATAATATCCGAGTACATCTCCGTCCTGTTTTCTGTTTCAAAGTATTGATGACTTAGAAGACTCTCCATCCCACTTAATGTCATGAAGGCAGCTGCTGCAGAACCTGGGAATGCCCACATGGTGGAGATGATCAACACTATTAAATACCCCTTTACACCAATGTCTTTGATTTTCCACAGTTTTGTTTTAGGTTTGCAAATATGTAGTTCATGGTAATGACTGATTTTTTTCAGTTTCTCCACTGCATGAGAGTCAACTTTAAAATTAATCTGCCTTAAGCACACGTTGGTAAAATAAAATTGACAAAATAAAAGATTAAGTCATGCAGGGTGATTTACTACAGCGAAATGAAAGAAAACCAGTTTTATTGCAAAAGGCGGGAAAACAAAGTGGCAATATATCTAGTATATATATCTATGTGTAGTATATGTGGATTCAACATTGCTGGCATGATTCTTTAAAAAAAAAAAGTATACTTTGGTAATTGCCATCATCCTTTCCATTATGAGCTTCTTCTCACCATTGTTGTTTTTGGCTAGACTTTCCAGGTTGATCTGCATGGTGTTTCCTTTCGCTGAGAGAAGAGAGCTCTCTCCATCGTTGTTTCCAGATCTGATCGTTTCAAGACTTAAATCTACCGCACAGATTAGTGTTAGAACAGCTTGATTTGATATCCACCCAGTACACATACGGTAAATATCTACAGTAAAGTAAGATGAACCTATCTTACCCACAGCTGAACTCTTCACAGTTGTCTTGGTGTGGTTTTGACCCGGGTCCACCATTGCAGACACTAAGCGGTCTGAGATGCCCAGAATGACACTGCCGGTCTCCCCGTCACCTTCACTAATCACTGTGATTGATCTGACATGTGGTCCAACACCTGACACTTCCTTTAACAATGAACATATCTGTGATAAATAACTGACCTGGCTGATGAAGTAACACACCGTAGGATAAAAAAAAACCTCCCCCAAAGGCTGTAGAGTTATAGGGATTCAAGTTATTTATGGAAAAACATTTACCATAGATGCTGAGAAGCTGTTTGCCACAGTCTGCAGAGAAAGCACAAGAAAGAGAGGGCGGAAGAATAAGGTAAATGCACTTGCAGTGTCATCCACACATAACATGCAGCGAGCTTAAACTGAAGTTGAATTAATTTCCAGTGAAACTAGCTCTGCACACCTCAGGAAATTGATGTAACTAAGCGCTCACGTAGAGAGCTCCTTATCTTAATGAAACCAGCTAATACTGAGAGGTTTTAGCAGTTACAGTCTTTCTAGAGGGGGACCACCGCTCTTTGTTGTCCACTTACCGGTTCTGGTAAGATTATGCCTTCATTGTCTTTCAGTTGCTGATCCATGTTGCCAAGAAAAGCTCTCTCTTTTGTCTGTCCCTGCAGCAAACACAAAAGCGTAACCTCATCTTTAATGTTGTTTGTCTAACTAATAGATTTTGCTGAGGCATGGGTAATTTGTCAAGCTAACTAGGCTGTCTCATGGGTAACTTGGATCTATCTTCAACATGAAGCAATGGAACCTAAATTCGATTCTGACAAAAGCCTAAGACACACATGTCTCTGTGTTTGCAAAATTGGTTGGCCAGTAAAATTGTCCTTTCTTTGACAATGCCACTTTGTCGATAATATTTACCTCTGGGGGTTTTATCTCATCTAGAATCTCCTTAAGACCTGTTGAGTTAGTGTAGAGGAAAATGAAAACGTCAGCATGTATGGGTCATTCAGCACATCGGAAGATTATAGCATACTGTATATACTGCAAGCACCTGCATCCGAAGCTTACTTTGACAAAATGAAACTCCCAACGTCCACACAATTCCAGTTGATGGGTAGAATCCATCTGGACAAGAACAATAGAAGGTCCCTGGTACGTTAGTGCACACAGTTTGTTTGCCACATATTCCTGGTGTCTCACTGCATTCTTCTCTATCTGTAGAGAGAAAAAACACATACAAATAAAAGTAAAATATATAATAGTAAAATCATAAGTCATATAAATCAATAGTGCACACACACCTGTGCATGGGTTAGATACGCTGGCTATCACGCCTGGGTTGTCTAGCCGATAACCAAGGAAGCAGGTGCAGAGATAAGATCCGATTGAGTTTGTGCAGTTGGCATTAGGACCACAGATGGTAGCATCTCTGACGCACTCATCGACATCTGCCAATTACAAGATACACAAGTGAAACAATAAAGCGGGCGGCTTTGCGTATGACTCTTGACTTCTGTTACAAACAAGACGATTTGACGGCGGATTTGCAATTTTCCATCTGCTCCTAGATGCTGAAGAGCCTCTGGCATCTGAAAACAATCAGTGCAAATACCTATACAGATGTTGGTCCCGCTGGGTTCCTGCTCTGGTTGAGTTTGTGCGTAACCCGGTTGACATGCACAGGTATAAGCTCCAGGTGTGTTGGTGCAAACAGAGTCAGGGCCACAGACGGTGGAGTTGAAACATTCATCAGTATCTAAAGAAGGAAGAGTTAACTCAGTTGGCATGGAAAAGGGATCAGGGCATTTTTCTAAGATGTTGTTTTACCCCAAAATTAAGCACTGATATATAAACTACAATATAAACCATAATATAAACTAATGATCATTAGGAACCACATTTCTTCTCGGTTATGGAGGCCTGTTTAGTGAAAGTGGGTTACAATAACTGGGTTTCTCATTTGTCCCTGTCCAGTTGACAAAACCCAATCTGCTTAAAGTCATCAATTTGGAAAATCTAAAGGCTATATTTTCATTCCAGTTACCTGGTGATACTTTTATTGCCTAACATGCCAGCAACAACCTAGTGAAAAAAAACCATACAAATGCAATACTTTAGTTTATATTTTTCTTCAATAGAAGTGTACCATTTGGAACTGCATTTGGTGAAAGCTTAGAGAACATGAAAAATGTAGTCTGTATCCTCCAGTTTTGTGTAACATTACTGTAAACAGACCTTGGCAAACAGGAGTTGCGTAGGGTACAAGGTGGTAGCCTTTATGGCATTCACACACAAAACTTCCTGGGTTGTTTTGACAGGTCCCATCATCTCCACAGATATTGTCAAGGCACTCGTTGATATCTATAAAGAAAACAAAAACAAAAAAACAAAATCAACCGGAGTCTCAAACTGTATGACAAGATTATGCCACTGCAGCTCAACAGAAAGATACATTAATTTGAGGTGAGACAAGTAGTGCCTTTGCATTGGTTGGACGTTCCAGGTGGTAATGCTGAATTTGTAGTGTTGAATCCATTCAGACAGGTACAGCCGTATGCTCCAATGGTGTTGGTACAATTGGAGTAAGAACCACAAATCCCCGAAGTCCTCTCACACTCATCTATGTCTGCCAAGAGACGTTACACACAGGACGTTAAGGTGGGAAGTACAGTACATGCTCACGAAATGCAGACCATGAGCATCCGCTAAGCATTTTAATGTACTCAACTGTTTGCGACTGTTTACAACAGGTTAGATGAAATAAAACGTACTTACCGACACAACCATACGAATCTGATGTGGGTAGGTGTTTTGGAGGGATTTCATACCCAGGAACACAAATACAGCCTCCAGCGGATGAACACTGAGCAAGTGGTCCGCAGGAGTCTGGGCTACACACGTAATGATCTGAACCGAGATACCGCACACACATAGAAACAAACACATAAACAATATTCATGGGGAAAAGATAAAAGCGGGTCTCCTTAACTGCACATCGTTGGATGGGACATGCCTAAACAAAACAAAGGATGTCAACGAGCAATCAGTCCTTACAGGTGATATAACCCGAACTGCCATGTGGGTGATTTGATGGTTTGTAGATGTAGAATCCTCCAGGACAGAGGGCCACACTCATGGAAAAAGAGTAATAATCGCAGCGTCCAACATTTCCATATGCATTGCCGGTTGTTGGAGTTTCAGATTCAGTTGTTGGATATGAAAATGGAACATAAATAGGATATTCGGTACCACCAATAGGGCCACTCCGGCAGCCTGTAATGATTCTGTCTCCACCTATCCCTGTGAAGCGCCACCACTTCCCAATAAGATGTTCGTCGCTCTTTGGGTAGCCGGGGAAGGAAGATGATTTAAATAATATGTTGCGCCATGGTTCAGTTCTGTTCGTGTATCCATCACAAGAACCTATGTGGAACAGCAAAATGTACTGAAAGTCAATAATAATGAACATAAACACGAACAAATGACCGTTATTTCACCTATAGCCAGTCTCCGTCTCTCATGTTTGCAATTTAACATCATCCATACCAGGAGGAAAAACACACTGGCCAAGGATGAAGAGTGAACCTATAAAGCACAAAGACAGAGACGAGATATTGTTTCTAAGAATAGCTGTCAGTTGTAAAACATATATATACACACACACACTTCCCAACAAAATACATACATTGTATTTGCACAGCAGCCCAATTTTAATACCTTCTTTAATAGTCCTCTCACATAATCTAAAAAAGGATTAAATGAACATGTATGAGATATATACACAAGACTATTACAGAAATTAGCTCGATGGTGAACTGGCGCTGATGACAGTGATGACAAGAAACAGACGTGTATTTTTAAAAGGAATGTAAAAGTAAATAATAATAATAAAATACATTACGACAGCATTTGTTACAACAACATACTGTAAATTATAAGAACATTTTTTTGTGGTTCAAAATATTCATATTTCTGTCTGTAGCATTTGGTCAAAACAAGTAAATTATTCTTTTTTTAAACTATACTCACACAAATGTATATACATTTGATTAAAAAAATAAAAAGTACATGTATCCTAATTGTCTGTCACTGTATCTGAATCAGGATGCAGATATTAAAATGACAGGTTTAGAGGATTGTACAGCCTTAGCAGGGCTGCACGTAGTGAAGGTATACATTCTCCAAGTGCTGTCCAGTTTAACTTAGTGTATTCATATTCGCACACTATCAACTACAGCAGCAAGAAAAAGTAAGTGGACCTTTTGGAATTACCTGCATTTCTGTATAAATTAGTCTTAAAATTGTGACTCATCTAAGTCTCAATTATGAACAAACACAAATATTTAACTAACAACACACAAATCATTGTATTGTCCTTGTACATATTGAATGCATCCTTCAAACATGCACTGTGTAGGTCGGAAAAAGTATGTGAACCCTGACGATAATGACATCAAAAAAAGTTAATAGCAGTCAGGAGTTAGTAAAACTGAAGTCCGGTCAATGATACCAGACTGGAGGTGTGTGTTAGACCCACTTTGACTTATAAAAAACACTCAAACATTTCAAAAGGACCTGCACAGCTTGTCATCGTCGAGGGGAAGATTGAATTCCCAGGTTTATCAAGGTATCTCACAGGATAATGTCAGGGTGGCTGTCCGCCAACTGAGGCCAGGTGGTGGTCGGGTGATGTAGCAGGACAATGACCCTAAACATCACAGTAAATCTACTACAGAATGATTTCAAACAAAGAAAGTCCACCTTCTGGAGTGGCCCAGTCAGAGTCCAGACATTAACCCAGCAGAGATGCCGTGGAATGAGCTCAGTGAGCCGTTCACAGCAGATGTCTAAGAATATGGCTGAGCTGAAGCCGTTCTGTCGGAGGAATGGTCCAAAATTCCTCCTTAACATTGTTCATGTCTGATCCACAGCTACCAGATGTGCTTGTTTGAGGTTACAGCTGCCAAAGGAGGTTCGACCAGCAATTAAATCCAAGTGTTCACTTACTTTTTCCTCCAGCACAGGGAAGGTTTAATGGGTGTGTTCAGTAAAGACAAAAAAGATCATAACCGTTTGTGTGTCATTAGGTTAAGCACATCGTGTCTGTCTTTCCTTGGGACTTAGATGAAGATCAGAGAAGATTTTATGACCAATTAATGCAGAAAACCAGGTCTTTCCAAAGGGTTCACATACTCTTTCTTCCCACTTATACAGAAAGCATGAAATAACTCACCCGGGAGAAGAAAAAAGGCACAGCAGTTCATCATGACAGGCCCAACTCCGCCAAACATCAATCATCACTGTTTTAGCCACCTATATGTACATTTTAGAAATTTGCACAGCATCCAAAAGATGTTTTACAAGGTTTGGCACCAATGCAAAAAACAATGCAAATTCACTTACTCGTGGTGGAAAAGCTTTAAGTTTAACGAAGCTCATGTCATAACATGAGGAGGGGAGAGGGAATATTTGCGTAACTCCACACGTACTAAAAAAGTACTGGGAACAACACACTCTACTTTGATTAAAGGCACATGCTTAGCAGTTGGTAGTATTGGTAGTAACTGATAGTTTGAAAAGAAGGACAAGCCACTGAGCTTTACAAAATGAAAAAAATAAAACATATTGCTTATAGAAAGATTGACGAAAAAAGTGTACATGTACCATTAGGCTGTAGTCCAGAATATGCATTATTTCACTTTACATCAGGATGTGTTATCAAAAGTGTCAGCCGCTGTGAATATTGACTGCTCAGCCAACAGGGGTTGTGTATAACAATGATTAAAAAAAAAAAAAAAGCTTTCTAATTCTTATTTAGAATAGAGATATTTTTTGTCATTTCTTTTCTTTGGATTTGTGGGTAGGTAGATAGGTGCAATTGACGTGTGACTTTTGTTTGTAGAATCATGAGCGTTTGTCCCCCATTGGTCACAGAGAAGAACTGCAACACTACGTTAAGTCGCTACAAGGTTGTACATGAGTATCATTGTTGATGTCAGTATTTACAGCTAATTACGAGTATTGTGAACAAGAACAGTCGAATCAGTATTTGTAATATTGTAGCATGGTGAGTGCGCCTTGGCGCTGCTTTGGCGATTTCAAACATTGTCGCAGTTCTACACTGTGGCCGCTAGAGGGCAGTGGAACCCCGTGGCTCTATGTCCGCCCTGATGCCAGGTGGAGACGGCGGCGTAAACGCCAATCCCGCGTCGGCCTCGCTGGAAACATGACAGCGTATTAGTGCGACCAAACCGAAATAGTCGAGTAGGAATTGTTGCTCTCTCGTCGTTAACCGCCACCGCCCCCTAAACATCAGGGTAGACCATGTATGTAATATAAGACGAAAGCTTTCCTAATACATCGAAGTGACCATAGAGTGGAGACTACTGCCGGACCACTGACTTGACCTTGGTTAAGGCTCAATCGCCTTACATGTATTAATAACGACGAGTGCAATGTCCTCTTGTGGTCACATTGACTCACTGTTACATTTAACCATAGGCAGACGTGTCGCATTTTGAACCCCTCCCCGCCACCGTCATTGCAACCGTTAATTCCAACAAGGAGTTCCGGTGAATGCTTTGAAGAAAAATCACCAGACTGAAGCAGCTAGAAACGAAATGAGTAAAAAAAAAAAAAAAAAATACTGTGAAAAAATTATCAGATTCGTTGCTCTAATGGTCACAGTTACGGTATTTTCCCGTGGGCTTAGTAATGCTGGCTTGAAAGCAGGGCCAACCCGAGCCCCCATGCTTTAAACAAAGACAGGGGGTTGGAGTGGGCTGCTAGGAATCATTATTTCTAGTCTAAGTTTCCTGTCGACTGTATAAACTAACGGAACAAGCACAGTGGGAGTGCGCACACTGGTAAATCAGCGATTGTTTAATGTCTTAATACTTTAGATTTATGTAGGTCTCTACAAACTTTGGGTATCCTGTCATTTTTACATAAATGCACCTTGTGTTTGAAGCTGGGTCGTCCTAGTAACAGTTAGCAGTAGCCGCAGACTGCAGCTAAACGTCTAGCCGCTGTTTAAATCTAGGATCAGCAGCTAAAGGAAACGATACAAAAGTCTTTTTAAAAAAAAAGTAACGCTCCGTGGTAGACATTACCGAGTCTTAAGTTGTGTATACTGACTGTTTTATTATTTTAACGTTATTTAACCACATAAAATAGGGAATTGCTGTTCTCTGGCAGCATAATGTGCTGCTAAAATTGATTCAGTTTACTTTGTAATGTGACTGGTCAGCTCGCTCAGTGTAACTCAAGGATAAACATACACATACCGATTGAATAGCTCTGTGGCCACTTGCCCTTTAATTCACATCTAACCAGGATAACCCTAATATTAACGCAACTCTTGTTTTGCATTAGTGCACCCAACCAGCCTGAAGCAACTGTTGATGTGGTGAGAAAATCCAGAGACAAACGACCAACCATGACTTCGCTTGTAAGTTTTGACTTTTCTCTCAGCGGCAAAATCTAACTTTTATTCCTGTTATCGATTGTAACTGTGTGTCTGAATAGCCTTCACATATATAGACGGCAATATTTACTATTGTTATTATTTACCTCAGTCCATTAGTGTCACAGTCCTGCGATAAAGTTTAAAAGAGACCATGGTGTGTTTGGTACTGCATCCTTCAAAGAACATCAGATATGGGAAAAGACAAAGTGCTGAAACAAAGTCCTCTAAGAGGAATCATCTGGATCTGCTTGTCTTACAGGGGAGCAGCAGTTCCTCATCCACAGAATACACAGTGCGGGTCCCCAAGTGAGTAACGTGTTCTGATATGCAAATATCCACAGCAGAGTGTTGGGACCAGACTTGTCATGTGTTACCATTTGTTACCACTGTCGTATAAAAGAAAAGCTATAAGGATTAAATTTCTTACAGGTTTCAGGGCGCAGTTTTCGATTACTTCTGTGCTGACATGGGTTTGCTAAAGGAAGTGGTGATAAAACAAGGCTTTCAGAGTCACTTAGTTTTGCTTTGCAGCAATTTACGGTAAAATATATTAAATGCTCCAGGCCTAACTTATGTGCCTGGCATCTGTAGGATTAAGTGTTTATATTGTAGGTGTGAATTTGAATGTAGGTGTTTATCTCCATTAAAGTAGTGCTGATCTGTTCAGCTATTCCCCCTACCCTCAGTAAGTATAAGCAGGTAGTCAGTGACTTTTTGTTTGCATTTCTATCTGTCTGTCCCATAGAAACACCAGCAAGAAGTACAACATCATGGCTTTCAATGCAGGAGACAGAGTCAGCTGTTCAACGTGGACACAGGTGGGTTCATATTAGCGTGTCTATACATGACAGATAGTTTGAGCGGCACTTGCCAATAGGTAGGGCACAGGTCAGCAGGAGAAAAATGACAAGCTGTGTGATTACCCTAAAAAGAACATAGAGAAATCAAACAATACAGAAAATATGAAGTCTAAGATGAATCAATTAAGTTAGTGGCCATATCGACCACCATTCGGCTTTGCATTTCTTAGCAGCTCCCTCCCTGTCCCTTTCCAGGCTCGTATGGAAAGAGACATGAGTGCTCGGCGGATATATGGGGAGGAAGAGACAACGGAAGGTGCAGCTGGTAGTGAGTTTGGCAGAAAGCAGCGTGAGGAAGCACGGCGGAAGAAGTTTGGTATTGTGACACGTGAGTTCAAAGTGGAGGACCAGCCCTGGATTCTCAAGGTCAATGGCAAGGCCGGCAAGAAGTGAGGAGGGAGACGATTCTTTACTCTCATTTACACAATATTGCATCCAGAGGGAACACGCACATACTTATGATGTAACAGAAACTGAACTGTTTTTATGTAAGTTATTGTTTACAGAAACTTCTGACTCAACTACTTGGAATCAGAAGAGGATCTTATGCAGGAGAGATAAAAGTTGTAAAGTGTTAAAAGACCTTTTGGGGGCTGAATGTATGGATCGTACTTTTTAAGTCAGTTCACTGTACCTACATTTTTAGAAAAAAGATATTGATCTTTTGTCAAATTATCTCGCTCTGACTGTATTTGCAGGCCTAATGGGAGATCCCTATTGTTTGCTATACAGCCACTCTCTCCCTCTGTCTGTGTACATGTTTCTGTCAGGTTCAGAGGTCTAAAGAAGGGCGGTGTTACCGAAAATGCATCCTACTACATCTTTACACAGTGTCCCGATGGAGCTTTTGAGGCCTTCCCTGTCCATGGCTGGTACAACTTTACACCGCTGGCCAAGCACCGAACTCTCACTGCTGAGGAGGCTGAGGAGGAGTGGGGCAGGTGGGAGAGAGGAGGAACAGGGAGGGCTGGCTGTTTGAAGAGGAAGAGTTTACCCCACTGGTGTAGGTGTGTCAAAAAGTAAATATCAGACATTCCTGTCTTTTTACAGGAGAAACAAGGTGGTGAATCACTTCAGCATCATGCTTCAGAGGCGTCTCCGGGAGCAGGAGCGTGGTGATGATGAGGAAGATGAGACAGAGAAATCAGGGAAGAGGAAAAAGAAAGGGGGTGGCAGCAAAGGGGGCGAACTGCGTATTCACGACCTGGAAGATGACCTGGAGATGAGCAGCGATGACAGCGACAGCAGTATGGGGGAAGGTAAGGAGAAGTAGATTATAGATTATAGGAAAGCATTCTGTGTACTTTTATTTTGCAATACCTGTCCACATCTCCTTTCCTTCTTTCATCGTGTGTTTTTTATTTTTTATTTATTTATTTATTTTTTTCTCTCAACCCCTTGGGCACCCGTCTCTTTATTGGGCAGATGGAGAGAGCAAGACAAAGGTGAAGAAAGATACGGGGAAAGGAAAAGCAAAGAAGAAGAAGAGAAAGAGCAATGAGAATGAGGCCTTGGAAGACAGTGATGATGGTGACTACGAGGGTCTAGAGGTGGATTACATGTCGGATGAAAGCAGGTCAGCTCCTCTGCATTGTGGCACAAATAATCCCTCTCTGTGGTCTCTAAGTTTTTTTTTTTTTTTTGGCTTGTGTTTGTTCTTTGATTAGTATGTGATTTTGTTTTCTAAATGCAGCTCAGACGAAGAGCCAGAAAAGGGAAAGCCCGCCAAAGGAGAGGACCTCCCTAAAGGTAAGACCATCTGTGGCTGAAAATTACTGATCTGTTGATTATTAAATATAGAAAAGACGGCACTGATTCATTCTCTGCATGTATAATATATATTATAAAACATATCTTTTCAAATTTTTGGCCCTCATAGGGATTGATGAGGCATCTGAAAGTGAGGAAGAGAGTGAGGAGGAGAAACAGAATGACGAGGAAACAAAAGAGGAGGAAGAAGAGGAGGAAGGAAAGAAAACCCCAGTCCAAATGGAAAAGAAGAAGAAAAAGGGTACCGTGCTCATTGAGATGGACGACAATTTAAAATACTTGGAAGAGGTCCTAATAAAGATGAGTGTTAAATGATACTCCTTTCTGCTCGATTTGAGTTTTATGGATTTGTGTGTCACAGAGAGCAGCGGCGAATCGGACAGCTCAGACGACAGTGACATCGAAGGAGAGACGGCCTCTGCGTTGTTCATGGTGGTTACTGTGTGTGGGGCTGAATAAATGGATATTAGTTTATTTTATAGACTATTCTTGCTTAGAATATGCATTTCTATAAATCTGTACACCAGCAGAGTGTACTTTCTCACTGTTGAGTGTTAGCAGCTAATGTATTTTGGTGGTGAATGTGTGAATGGTTCTGTATTTACATGTTTGTAGTGTTTTACTTTTTGTTCTAATCAAGCATCTCTCTGCCCCCCCCCCAGAAGAAGCGCACTCCTCCTAAACGTGGAGGTGGGCGTGGCTCTGCAGGCAGCTCCAGGACTGGAAGTCGTCCTGGGACACCATCTATAGACTCTGCCTCCACCTCCAATACACTCCGTGCTGCAGCCAGCAAGCTAGAGCAAGGTGTTTGCTCATACACCACATAGGCACATACCCATTCGAAATTATAATTAAACAAGACATAAGACGGATGTTTTTAACTTTCAAAAGTGGGCACTACCTACCACTTCAGGTCCCCCCCGTTTGTTTTACCATTCCAACTAAATCTCCCTTTCCCCCAGGGAAGAGACAGACTCAGGGTCCTGCCACTGACTCACCAGCCGCCAAAAGGCTGAAGATGGAACCCAGCAGTCAGAGCCCTGTTCCCTCTGGGAAGAGCACGCCTCAACCTCCATCAGGAAAATCCACCCCCAGCTCCAGGTACTTTGTTTCTTTATGTCTCTTAAGAAATATTAAGGTATGTATTTCTTCTAAGATTACTGTGAAACTGCATAATATATCACCAGTGAAAAAGCAGACAACGAGATACAAATAGACATTTAATGTAAGCTTAAAAAGAAATAGTTTAACTGGGTGTGAACAGGGTAAAAGGTGTGCTCTTTCCAATGTATCTGCCCCACAGTGATGTGCAGCTAACAGAGGAAGCAGTCCGGCGCTACCTGATCCGTAAACCAATGACCACCAAAGACCTGCTGAAGAAGTTCCAGACCAAGCGCACAGGTTTGAGCAGTGAGCAGACTGTCAACGTGCTGGCACAGATCCTGAAGCGCCTCAACCCAGAGCGCAAGAATGTGAATGACAAAATGCACTTCTACCTCACTGAATAACCGAGGAACAGAGTGACGGGGGTTGGAGAGGATGGGGAGGAAAGGGAAGGACTAAAAATTAACCTCTTCCGTTGAAAAGTTTAGTTGTTTTCGGAAAGTTGACCCCCTGGGAGAGAAGGTTGTGTGTGTCTTTTTAACAAACCGCTTTTGTTGTGACATGCCACAGGATCAGAGGTTGAAGCTGTCTTCACGGGTGACATTTATCAAAAAGTATTTTGTTATGCATCTTGAATTTGTTTTTCATAGTCTGAAATCTCACATTGGAACACGTGGAAAAACAGCCCAATCTCTGTAACATTCCTCTCCATGCATAAACAGTTTAATTTAGAACTTGATGAATGGAAAAAAGTCTTTTTCGTTTTTTCTTATCTAGAAGTTTTCCTAATAAAATGTAAAATGTGCTGCTGTGTAAGGGTTCTCTCTTTGTACCTCATCCTTCAAATACACTTTGTTTTGATGGTGTGTCCTTTGGGATCCTTTTTCCTGATTCGGAAATACTAAAACAGGCTTATTATGGTTTCGGTAAATTAATATACAAACACTAGTGAATGGGAAATGTGAGATTTTGAAATCCTAATCGGTAAACTGCATATATGAAACTTTTTAAACTTGAATTGATTGAAAAAAAAAAACATCTCCTGCATCTTCAAGGACTTCCAGAGATTAAAAGCTGAAGAGGCCTCAATATATTAGATATGTAAGACATTCTTTATGTGACACTCAATAAACCAATATTGCACAAGAAAAGAACTTAACACCAGAACTCAAAAGTAATATTCAAATAAACAAGATGCAGTGGTTCATTTTCAGCTCAGTATTTGGTCACTTTAAGTCCGGGCAAAGTGATAGTTGGACAGGAACCAGTCACAGGTCAACTTTATCGCTAGGAAGAAAAACAAAAACAGGTGGTTACCAAGCTGAGGACGCATGCAAAAATTCATTCGAACCTTTCATTTGTATGTTTAGAAGCACAGACTCACCTTGCACCAAGGCTTTTTGTTATTTTATTTTTTTTTTATAGAAATTTTCTACCATTAAATTGAGATTTTGGCACATTAGAACTAAGAAGTGCTAAAACAATGGCATCCTTATACTAATTTTTTTTTTTTTTTTAAATTATCATTAAGGTGTAACAGTATAATGAACTCAGACCATCTTTAAGGGGTGTGACACATTCTGAGCTTGTTGGGACAACAAAGAAAAAAGAAAAGAGTAGAATTACAGAATTTTAATATCAGGTTAAAAGGCTGTTTGTATGCATTGTGCCCCAAAACAAGACCTGACTGGAATTATAAAGGCTTTCCCCTATTACTTGTATTTTTTAAAATAAATTTATACACAGCAGATAAACGTCCTCACTTGGCTACTTCATACACTAAACCAAGAAAAGCCTTTATCGCATCATGTTGACTTTTATTTGGTAAAGTGCATTTGAAATGCTTCACAGAGAGTCTCTGTACTATACAGAAGTAGAGGAACACACCAAAGTGATGGTAATACATAAACACACAAAAGAAAAGAGTAGAGTTGCAGAATTTTAATATCAGGTTAAAAAGCTGTTTGTGTGCGTTGTGCTCCAAAACGAGACCTGACTGGAAAAACCATCGCGGCCAGCGTGATCCCATCGCAAGATGGTCTCTGGTTTGAGGTTGTGTCGAAAAAAACCTGTGTTCATGTATCAGCAGCCATTGCAAGAAAAAAAAAAATCTGGTCTGGTTTGGTGTGGCTTCGCTTATGAGATTGAATGAAGAGAGTGATGATGTGATGTGATCCACCTCGCTGCCAGTGTGCTGCTTCGGTTTGACCTCCTTAATGGTGTGACCAAGCAGGCCAGTCAACATTTCCCAAAAGCACATGGTGGAGAGCGTCACAACTACAATGAATGCCCCAGACACTTCATGGACACATAACAGCGTTATATTATCAAAAACATAAGGGATATCAGCTTTAATATCTTAATGGAGCTCACTGACACAATCCTTTAAATTCAAGTTATGTTCTGTTGATCTCGGAGTTGGGTCGGTGTGGGCGTCAGCCCGGAAGATTCCGACAGATGACGGAGATACGACGCTGCCGAGGCACTCTCCGTCCGTTGAACACAGACTCCTCATCTTTCAGGATCTCATGAGTGAAGTTATATCTGGCCTGGTCCCTGTCCGAATGTCAAAAGATCGGGAGGAAACACGTTACTGCGCTGTTTAAAGACAGATGTTGAAGTGTCCTGTAGACTGTCATACAACTACTGCACGCTCCATATTGACAGTGCTCGGGACATCTCAAATACTTCGTACTCAAAATATATCAAACAATATTATATAAACCAAGTGCAGTACAAAGTATACTCAACCTCAGTATGTAGAGGGAGCATCGGGGCAACAGAAGGTCCAGCCATTCGTCGCTGGCATCTTCTCTCACCAAACGCATGACACTGTCTGACAGAAGACTCAACCCAGCAATAGTGCTGCCACAAAACTGAAAAATTAGAGGACAGAAAGACAAAATGACAGTAGGAACACAGCTTGGGTGACAGGCACATCCCTCCCAGAAAGGCTGTTCCACAGGTTGTGGTGCCGAGGATATTGTCCATCCAAAAAAACCTGACATTTGGGATTATCAGTTTTGATGTCTGGAAATGGCTGCATTAGAAAACGGCTTTCCCGGAGCCACTTGTGCGCGGCGGGGAACATACAGAGACGGGAGAGAGAGAAAACCCACCTTGACGCTGTCGATGTGAGGCTTGATGTAGCCGGCCCCGTCCAGATCCAGGATGTGCACGGGCCCGAGCAGTGGACTGCCCTCGGGAAACGCTACGGCTCGGACACGATTCAAGACCTCCACGCACGCCGCCCCCCACCTCGCACGCTCCGTCTCTCGGTACCCGTGGATGGCCTGCAGGCGGTTAAGCGAGCAAAGCACAGATAAAAAGTCCGCATCGCTGTCACTTCGGATGCATGCATGCTCCAATTATGCAGTACGTTTTCTTGAGAAACCCTAGTTCTGCCAATGTGCTATTTAAAGGCCAACATTTTGAGAGGCTCCCCTTTGCGAACAGTTAGTTTGTCTAGAATGCGCGGGTTGCTTTCCTTTACTGTAACTTCAAAACAGGTGTAGTGACAAAGCCTGTGGTCGTGCTGTGTCACGTTGAACACGTGCAAACATCTGCATACGAATTTCAAACATGTAAATGTGTATGATTTGGTCACGAGTAATAACTTGTTATTGCTGCCTGTCTTGGCCAGGGCACTTCTGAATGAGAGATTTTTTTTTTTTTTTTAAATCACCTTCGCCTTTAAAACTAACTAAAAAAAAATAAATAAACCAGGGCAGAAAACGCCAGGCTTATGCCAGGTGCATGCTTCATGGCACTGGCAGGCGGTTCTTGAAGCGGTCGCACAGGCGCGTCAGCCATCGCTACCTGGGCTAAATTAATTGTGAGACCGGTGAGAGGTGCGCGCGTCGGGCGCGACCCTGCGACCCCGCGTGCACCTCCGACGTGTAAAGATGCGCAGACCCGTTGTAACTTTCCAGCATTGTGCCCCCGATGCGGGACTTACGTCGTCCCAGTGGTCGAATTCATAGCGTTTCTTCCTCAGGCCTGGCTCCAGCTCTCGCAGAAGAGCCCCCTCCTCCTCCTCGCTGATGAAGGCCGCCCGCACTTCCACCTGCGAGCCGAGTCTCCGCGCCAACTCGCGGCTGGACCCCGAGATCAGAGCCTCGTCGCGGCGGGGGAGCGGGCCACCGCTGCCGGCGCAGGAGCTCAGACAGCTCGGGCGACCGGTGTAAACAGGCGGGTTGCGGACTCGTCTGAACACCGTCCGCATCGGTTTCATCCTCCCGTCTGAAATGTTGCTCGTCAACCTGGCCACAGAGTCCTGTTAACCTTTGGCTGCGTTTTGGCCTCGTCGACAAGAAATCAGACGCCTCCGGAGGACGCCATGTTGAAAACACAATGCGTTGTGGGGGCTGTAGTCCCTCAGCAACATAACACATAAATCATGCATAAGGTTCTTGGTAATATCATATGATATGAACATATGGACTGTGAAATCAAGAGAGGCGGACAACAATGGACAGATTTTTAACTACCGTAAAATAATTGTTCGTTCTGTCCTGAACAGCCTTGTCTCCTTTTATGTATTTGTGCGTTATCGTCACGTGCGGGCTCCCGGGCCTGCGTGCAACGCTCGGCCTTGGCAGAGGCTTACCGAGTGAAAGCCTTTTATATATATATATATATTTTTTGCTCTCTTTCTCTCGTAGCTTTGGGATATGAACACACGAGGGGGGGGCAGAGCGGCAACAGGGGGTGCGGAGTGGCTGCAGATCCGCAGATCTTGCAGTTCCTCGCCGTGCACAGTGGAGGGCAGCGGAGACTCGTGACTGTAGACACAGTTCACTCAGGTCAGTTGCCCGCTCCACCTGTGTCAAGAGTCTGGTCGAAGCGTTCACAATAAAAAAGTCGGGGGGGGGGACTCTTTGTCCAACGCAAAGAGTGTAAATGCAGGTGGACGGAACACTTACAAAGGTCCTATTCATTGCAGGGCCGGTTTTAGGGAGGCATTACTTGGCAGTAGTTTTTCATCATAAAGTGTATAGTATACATAGCAACTGCGTTTTGCTCAGATAATTAAGGTCATTATTAGGTTATTCATAGCGTAATAGTTCATAACTCTATTGAGTGACATTCCTCCATCATAGTCAGACAGAAGAGAGAAACACAGACATAAATCACAGTGGAAGTTAATAAATAAGGAAATTTGTACATTTGGACAAAATATCGAGGAACATGAATCCATACATAAATTATTAAGGAAATTTTAAAAATCAGAAAAAGAAATAGAAAACAAACCATATACAGTGTAAAATGAATACTGAAAAACAATACAATACGATGATACAATATTCTTAATTTTTTCGTGTTCCCTATATGCACTCACATTGAAAGGTGGGAAATGGGGAACCTATTTAAAATAGGGGAAGAATTGAGGAAGAAATGGAATCTGAAAAAGAAAAAAGAAAGAAAAGTTGCGAGTTCTGAGAGCAGATAAAGTGATGACTTCATCCTCACTAGAGATTCCCCCAGAAAAAACAAAACATTGGCCTACTTACCACTAAGGACAGGTTACCACCTTCTCTCTTCTGGTCTCTCTTTTGCTTTCTTTCTAGGTGAACCCTTCGTTGTGGAAATGTCGGTATACAAGGAAAGTGAGACATCTCTCTTACCCTCACAAGAAACCTGTGAAACTTAAACTGAGGTTTAAACTCTGTATCAGACAGATCAGATATGAAAAGGCTAACTGTCAGGGAGCCAAGAGGAGAACAAGAAAACAGATGGAGAAAAAGGATTTTGCAGGACCAGCTGTTTTACCCTACTTATGACCAAGTTAATAATTCTAGATGTTTAAAAATGCATTTTGCATATTTAAGCAGGCTGAAAACTTCTAATGTTGGTGTATTTTTGTGTAACTCACTGTGGTCTATCTACCATATTCCCAGACAAAATTTTGCTTTTGATACATGTGCGCATTAGCGTAAATATATAACAGGTACAGTATACTCAAACACATCTACTGTACATATACAAGGATTCTTAGTGCTCCTTCTGTGAGCCTGCTGTTGGTGTTGGTCAGTGAGCATCCAGCAATAAAACAAACTCACACATGCCCCCCCTCCGTCCAACGCACACACACGTGCACCCGCACACATACAACTGATGTGATGCCCATTTCATTGTTGGATGCCATGTTGCTGCCCCCGGCATTACACTCATCATGCCATGATGAGTGTTTTGGGTTCTCCAACTCCCAGTTGGTGCGCTCATTTAGAGCTTCAATGATTCACTGAGTCATCATTGGTCAGCTTGTCCTGGAGGCATCGTTATGCCTTCTGTTAAATCATGCAATTAAACTGAAAATCACCAGACAAGTACTTGGCGGTGGTCAGTTTGGAAGGTACATGTGTGAAACCTGCCTGCCATCCCTGCGAAAAGATAAGCACCAAAAAGTGAGAATGTGATAAGATAAGATTTTTACACATCATGGAAAATGAAGGAAATAGGTCAGACTGACTGTTGTCGTAGCACCTTGGTAGGATAAGTACAAATACCTTATACCTGGAGCAGAGAGGTGTAAGGTATTTGTCTCTGAGGTCTGCCTTGTCAACCAGCCTATCTTATGGGGTTCCAAAGCACCCAACAGTCTAAGGACAAGCTCAAGCCATCACTGCAGAATCTCCCTTTGTTAACACTTGCTCGCCTATTCTTCCATCAGAGTTGCTTGTCGGGTCTCTTCCCTGGATTGTTGACTTTTGGTACTTGAATGAGGTTTTGCAGCATTACATGTGAAAGTATGTCTTCCAGCATGACCCGCATCCTCTTATCTGGCTCTGTCCGTGGTCATGAACTGGCTGGGCTGCCAGCTCTTTACTGAGCGTACGTGTTGTATCTGCATGTGCTCTATTCATTCATGAAATGATCCAATTATCCTCTAAAGCCTGTGTCAATTTTGGTATAGTGTGTTTGCCATAAAACCATCTGTTAGACTGCCTCTTAGTTAGACCTAAATTAAATGTTGTTTTAACCGCAGCATCTGACCCAGTTTTCTACGGCTAGGCACTTGAATCTTCACCTCCCTTATGCAGAGATGGTTTTTTTCTGCAATGGCAAAATAGCATTCTTGACCCATACCGTAATATGTCATTAACTGATGTTTGGCTATCAACCACAAGCAGCCACTTTGTTGTGTGTGTTTGTGGACCAGTCTTGCAGAGGTCCACATGTAAGTCTGCAGCGGGTCTGTGGAGGACTGAGTTCAGCAGGGGCGGAGTGCTCTACATGCATCCAGCCATTGAATTATTCAGCCTTATGAATCATTGAGTCATGAAACTCCTTTTTAGGTCCTCGCCTCAGAGCTCCAGCCTCACAGCTACCCACTATTTGAACATCTGACAGAGAAAGAAAAACAACAGAGAGCAATCCTGACACGTTTAAACTCTAGAGATGGAATGCATGGTTTTTAAGCATGTTAGAAATCTGCAGTGGAGACCGTGGTTCCACCATATTTACACTTTTATTTAAATTTACACAACATAGGCGTATCCAAGTCTAAACATACATATACTTAAGCTTATAGGGTGGTAGCAAATAATTCTCCGTCCTGCTGGGATCATTCGTTTGATTGCAGTCCCCTTTTCAATAGAGTCCTCAAAAGTTTAATTACTTTCTCCATCTAGCTGTGCTGAATCACTACCTTAATTTTAGAAGATGTGGTTGTCATCACAGCTGCTTCCTCACAGATTTCAGCATCCAAACAGAATGTAAAACATTACCTGAAGATAATGACCCATTATTTCTGAAATTTGCCAGTAGTCTACGTACTGCGTATTTTCTCAAAAAGCATGAGCATTGTCAAGGGATTTTAGAATTTCATTGTACTACGAGGAGGACAGAAACAGGAGAGGCACGGCAGAATGTAAAGACGTGGAACTCGATGGATTCAAAGTCAGAATGTCATGGTAGCAGATGCGAACAGACCACAAACATCTTGTCCCTCCAACCCTCCTCCTGACGCCCATGATCAACTTGATGACGTTATGAACTTGTATACTCAAGTCTGGTTGATTTGTTATATTTGTATACTGCTGTCTTAAAAGGTTCTCCTTGTCTCAAATGAAGCCGGGGGGGGGGGGTCAGTAAATGTCAAATGCAGTACAGTTTACACTCACTCACAGAGACACTACTTTAGGACTAAGATAGCCTATCATGCATCATTTTCTCTGTCGAATACACTATATGTACACCATGTTTACCATGCAGTTCTAACTCTTCTATAGAGACAGTGTATGTGTTCTTGTGAGGTAACAATGCTTTATGCATGGGTGGCCTTGAAGCTGCTGCTCTCCAGTGCTTCTTGTGCTGGCTGTGTGGAATAACAGGTTTGGACAGAAGGCTGCTGCTCCTCAAAGGCTCCGGCTCTGAAGGGCAATAGATAATTTCACAGATCATCACACCCAAATGTAAACACACGCATTTGTCAGCGCACACATACACAAGACATCACAGCCTATAAAACTGTAAGACAATTTTACATTAGCAAAACCAAATCAATTTTCTATGCGCTTGCTGTATGTATGATTTTTTTTTTTTTTTTTTTTTTAGCCAACTAAGATGAGACAGTTCCTAACAAACTCCAGAGTCTTAGCATTTTAACACACCCATCGTAACATATGCATCAACAAATGCATTCAAATGTAAAACAGCCATAAAACTAGCAAAAGGCTGAACTGCGAGACATTAGAGTAAATCTACAGTTAAATCATCTAAAGTAAATGAAGGGTATGTCTACTCCCTAACTCAAGAGTCTGTACTCTCACCCCTTAAACTCTCCAGAGCTCCCTCTCCACCGCGGAATCCTCTATATGTGGTTCAGTCCTGCGGGTGCAGGGTGCAGAGTTAGTCATTCTGTTGCCATGTATCCGACTCAGTGTGGTACCTGCTGTGGTGCCAGTCGTTCCTATTTTTTTTTTTTTGCAGAAGCTACAGTTTACTGGTGATATATTGTCCATGGCTTGGTAATTCTGGTAGTACTAAGATGCTGAAATGGCCTGTCGAGGCGCTGTCCGTGGTCCTGACATGATAGTACAATATATTCTATCTAACGTCGCTGTGCCGTCCGTGTTCCTGACATGATGACAGTAGTGTTAGCAGTATGGCACTTGTGCATGGTGCCAGTTGTATGTTTCCCTGGTGTCAGTGGTATTCCCGATATGATGGCACCAGTTTTGGAGATAAATTAACCTGATTTCATTAGGGTGTTAATGCAGTTGGATGTTTTAGGGCTTTTTAAAAAAATCTTTATCCATCATGTTATTTCAGTGACATCTATCCATCCATCCATCCGGTTCTCTCTGTGGTTATGACCGGGAATTAAAATTTGTGTTCTTGCATGTCCTTGTGTCGGGGTCACTCTCACTCTGGCAGCCGGAAGCCCTGCTCAAATGGACACAACGCAAAAACGATCCCTTTCTGACATATCGGATAGACGTTTAAGGTCGTGCCGTATATCGACTGGCGTGCGCACGTGCAAGGTCTCTCTCCTGACTCAATCTCCTGAAGAGGTGAACTAATTTTCCCGGTCACCCTTAAATCCGTACGCTCATTTCCCATTCACAGAGGCGGCTATTTCTAGTCAATCAATTAGGTCACATAATAGATTAAGAGAATGTTGTCCTGCGATGCGATCGCCTCTTCTCCGGGGCTTAACGTAATGTGGCACCAGTACTTTGCCCACGGTGTAGTTAAAAGTGACTCATGACATTCATTGAATATGAGACCACTCTTTGCCATCTTTTTCTTCCACGCTACGTAACCAGAAAATCCAGTCGTTCTGTACAATCAAATATAATCAGTGTTCAGGCTGAAACTGCGTAATTTCACTATAAAATCGCTGAGGCCAAAGGAGTGATGTTTCTTTACATATAAGAAATGACAGGTTGGACAGCTGTCATAGGATTAGTGGACTGTAGAGATATTTCATAGCAAGAAAAAAAAATCATCTATCGGCATTTGCCATCCTTCTTGCCTATGTATCCTCTGTGTCATTGAAAATCTTTGTTGCGCCTGTGCTTTAGCGCAAAGCATATGGTTGCACCTTGAACGGGCACCAGTGTTTTGGTGGAGCGACGAGAAAAGCCTCGAGGAGAGGAGAGGAGAGGAGAGGAGAGGAAGCCAGGGAAGAAGATCCTCGACTCGTTTTCGGGGAGGGAGGGAGGGAGGAGAGAGCTCTCTTCGTCCATTAATTTCCAAATGTCTGTTGCTAAGAATAGCCTCCCCCCTCCACCTTACCTAACAAACACAGGCAGACTCGGGCGCGCACACTTTGACGCACATTTACTCTACTCAGGCGCGCGTGTGCGCGCAGTCATTGTCAGCAAGGGTGGCAGCTGTATCTTTGCACGAGCTGCACGATGCCAACAGCCCCCCTCCCCGCACACAAGCGCGCGCGTAGACATCTGGCTGTAATAAGTATACTTAGTAAGTCTGTATGAAATACACACTTATACGGAGGTGGAAGGAAATGAGACACACGGTCACACAGCTGCCGATGTCACGCCATCCTCTACGCCAACAGGCTATTTTACGCATTATTTGAAACTGGTTTGGACCTGTACGGCTCCAGGGCTCCAGTCCAACTGTGCATGGCTATAGCCCCAAAGCGCCTTAAAATAAACAGGCAATAGACGACGCCTCCATCCCTGACATACGTCTGGAAATTGGACGAGCAGCGTGCGTCATGTGCTGCGGCTGCAGAGCCGACCAAGCTCCGATTCTAGTTCACACAAGCTAAAAGGCAACGATTTCGCGCGCGGTGCGATGTATTTCGGTTATAGGCAGACTCTGGCCTGAATTTCAAAGAAACGGCCGGTCCCCTCCCTTCCATTTTTGGCTCGATCCATTCACCGATCCATCCATCTATCTATCCGTCCGTTTGTCCCTCTCCTCCTCCCCCTGGGGCCGCCGGACGAAGTGATAGGAGGCCGTGAGGAACGCACTACCCTACTCCAATGAGAGAGAGAGAGAGGACGCGCCGCCAGGACATTTGGGCTTATCAGTGCGGACGAAGGTAGACTTTTTCGGGGCGGGGATGGTGAGGGACTTTCTCGGCACTGCTGCACTTCCAACAGCCAAACCAAGATCATGAGAGGGTGTAAGACGGAGGAGAAGCGGCCGCCATACCCTTGTCTTTGACGAAGCCGTCCGTGTGTCCCTTGCTCAGCTTCTGGATGGCCGCGCAGGTGACGGACAGAAGATGATGGTTGCAACGAGGGAGGATGCTACTGATTTCGTTTGAGAAAAAAATATTTCATCCACGGCGTGCGACAGCAATGACACCGACTTTTCCGAGGAAAACGGTATTTTTCTTTCTCCTTTCTACTCGAGAGTGTGCATTCTGAAATTGGACTCATTAATAGCAAATGCAACAATTTCCCTGGTCTCACGGCTTGTCAGAGCGCACTGGTAAAACAATTGTAAGGTGGCCGGAGCCACGTTATTGCCACATACTGTACCAAACATTGCGGATGTTTTCAAAATAAATAAATAATAGCTTTTCGATGCCAATCAAGTCTTCGGAAACGCGGCTGTTTCCAAAATGCCAACTTGAACGTCACTGGCGGCCGTAGGTGTAGGCTGTTAATTACATCCAGATTCATTTTTCGACATTCTGACATACCGAGGGCTGTGTGACAATAGAGGCGTTTAGATGGTCATTACATGTTGTCATGCCAGTAAAGAAATAATACATCGTCCAGAGAGGTGGAGGAGGCTGTGGTGCGCTCTGATACAGGCATGAACCATGGAGAACGTGAAACCTTCGTGTTAACTCGTTACAGTCTCCCCATGATTTCATGTTGGGGGCAAGTCCCGCTTTATACGGACATAAGAGCGGACTACGACTGAGACACCCCACAGCACTAGCCTACAGTGCAACCAGTCAGCCAACCGACCACACATTTAATTTCCTCACACCCACAATTGGCCGTTGGCAGAGGCGCACAGAGAGGGAGACGGTACATGGGCGTCCTCGTCCGCTGAAGCCCACAGCTGCATAACTGCTCGCCGGTTGCAGGTGTACAGCATAAGCTTACACGACAACCCGTTGTGCATATGAGACGTTCTGATCCAGATGGGATGTAATGTTGTGTGGCTGCACAGCTGAGCATTGGTCTCCTTCTCCGCTGCTTCGTGAAGATTGGCTTTCGGTGTCCAAAGAATGGCGCGGTTCGGAGACGAGGTACCGGGCAGGTATGGCGGAGGGCCTGGCGGAGGGGGCCCAGGCGGCCGCGGTGGTAACAGGCAAGGAGGACCCCACGGACACGGTCATGCTCATGGCCACGGGCATGGCCACGGCCATGGCCACGGTCCACCCGGAGGGCCCGGGGCCCAGAGAATGTACAAGCAGTCTATGGCGCAGAGAGCCCGGACTATGGCCCTCTATAATCCCATTCCCGTGCGCCAGAACTGTTTCACTGTCAACCGCTCGCTGTTCATTTTCAGTGAGGATAACTTCGTGAGAAAATACGCCAAAAAGATCACCGAATGGCCATATCCTTTGCCTGGCATTGCACAGTGAGTAAAAGCTGATACTATAGACCATGCCCCGAGGATCAGGTAGGCCCAATGTGCAGACAGATGTCTGATTGAATGGTTCACATTTTCCCCTATTCCATGAGTTGCAGGCTTTACATGAACTCCTAATGACAAAGGTGTGAGATGCATCAATCCCAGCCCATGTGAGGTAGGCTACAGGAGGCGGCAGGAAATGCTGGACATGTAATTTATTGTTAATTAAGAGGAAGGGGGCATGAACCAGCGGCCCCTTTTATGAGGCTGTTGATCACCATCAATCACATTTGTTAGTAGTTTCATGTCACCTTCGCTTGGGACTTGCTTAATATACGTTCCCTGAGTGTGAGAGTGTGTGGTTGGTGATTGGGGGGGTGTCTAGGGGGCGCTGCTGGTTGCTGATGTCAGCATGTGCAGCATAGGCCCAGCGCCTAACGCGGGTATAGAGAAACAGGAGGGAGAGGGGGAGGGGAGGCAAGGTGGGAGAGATGAAAATAAGCAGCTACTGTGTGTGTGTGTGTGTGTGTGTGTGTGTGTGTGTGTGTGTATCTTTGCAGTAATGCACACACAAACTCCCATATCAGCATGATGCAGGTGTCTTTCTAGATATGGTGTGTGTCTCCGTGTGTGTGTGTGTGTGTGTGTGTGTGTGCGTGTGTTTGTTTGAGAGAGAGAGAGAGAGGAGGTATGTAAGTGTGATCATAGTGGCCTGTTAATTTGTGCATCGACACAGTATTTAATTTTTTCCCGTTTTGAGGCTCCTCCTCTTAATCATCCAATATGCAGGTGTCACTGAATGAAGGAGCCATCATTTCAAACTCTGTGTGCTTGCTTGTGTGTATATATATGCGCGCGTGCGCATGCGTGCATTCTACAACCACTGAGTGTGACAGTGTAAAAAAAAAAAAAATTTCAGCATTCCCCTGCATTTTCATCTTTCAGAAAGCAGAACAGAATCTGAGTGATTTCAGTATTTTCATTCCCAGGATTTGTGTTAATTTGTCTGAAAGCGTGCAAATTTGGAAGTAAGTTTCTGGGTGAGTGGTAATGACAAGAGAGGAAATTGGAGTAATGATCGTATTGATCCATTCTGATGCTTGAGCCATGACATAACTGCACACACTAATTGGGCTGCTCTCGTGAAATGCAGGAGCTACTTACAGTCCCTCTGAATCATGTCTCATCAACATCTAAATGACAGACATGTTTGTTAATGAGAGAGAGCGAGAGTGTGCAGGAAATCTGATGTTGTATATTCAGAAATTAAATTTCCAAAACAATAAAAAAAAAAAAATAAGAGTACGAATAAGAGAATAACTAGTTTTGCACAGAAAACTACTTTTCCCTTGTACTGGTCTTTGAATTAAATATTTTCTAAAGTGGCTCCAGCTGGACCCGGTTAAGCTAAAATTCACCTAACAATTTCTCATGGCAGTTTTCGCATTTGACTACGCAAACTGTCATATAGTTGGTCCCAGATAGCTTTAGAAATCTTAAGGTTAAGTACACAATCTTTTTTCTGATTAAAGATTTTTTTTTTTTTTTTTCCCCATCAGTATATTTAGCAATATACAAAATGTCTATATCCTGGTGGGGATGGGTATGATGAAGGCAGGAAAACCCAAAGAATAGGTCTGAATTACCAGAAATGGTAGCTTTAAAATATTGGCATTCATCTCATTTGGAGTTTAACAAATAAATACATTTTAAAAACTGGGGGCATTTTATGCCTTTATTGGATACTGCAGCTGACTGTAGAAAGATGACAGGAAATGAGGGGAGTGAGAGAAAGGGAAAGACATGCAGCAAAGGTCCCCGGTCAGACACAAACTGTGGACATTGCAGTTCATGGCCATAAGGCCCCCCCCCCATCCTCCAGGGTTTGTGTGAAGAATAACTGTAAACATAAACAGAAGTAGTAGAATGTGTCTGTACTGTGCAAAGCTGTGTAATGAATGAGCTGAGAAGTGTTGTTCTTGATACGATTCTTTGCTCAAATCTAATCTTTAAATAGCTTTAGGTGTAAAACTGTATGTATTAGTTGATTTCAAGATTTCATAGGAGTGTTTGCTCAGATGTTTGCTCTTAACATGTAGCTGTATGAAACAGATGAGGCTGACAATTTTTATATAACATCTGGGCTCTGCTGACATTAGTGAGTCTGGTTGGTTTCCAGGAACTTGGTGGTTGGTCTCCGCTGATCTGGAAAGAAATTGTTGAGGAGTGTTTCATGTTATTTATATATATATATATATATGTATATATTTTTTTTTTCTGAATTTGCAATTATCATAATGTATGTATCTATGACATTTGCATTGTCTTTCAGGTAAACAGTCCCAACACCAACATAGAGGCATTTGATGCAATAACATGAACAGTAGTACAATCTAATGCAATCCAAAACAACAGCTCTATAATAACTCCTACCTATGTGAAGCTTATAAGGTTCAATATTTGCTAAGACTGTGTCAGGGTGTTGATTCAATTTATTGGTAATTTCTGTAGCTGTGCTTTGTGGTGTTGTTGTTTATTGGATTGTAATAAATTGTGTACCCAGTACAATATTTTATCCCCCCCTCCCTCCTTAGGGGAATACATTCATGTTATACTGTCCATCCTCTGATAAAATGGTCTATTGTGGCCAAGCCTGAGTAAGATTGAGATACAGATGATATTATTATGTGGCTTAATGTGGGGAAACTAACCAAGCTGAGGTTATAAGAAGGAACAAAATGGGTTTCATAATGAAATGCTATTTTGCAATTTTCATACCTCCTTCGAATAATATTTCAAATACCAAACTCAATGCATCTTTTGAAACTCTTTCCAGTAAAGGCGTCATTAATAATCAGGCATTAAATCACTCATTTATTGTCAGTGGTTTAGTTATATCTGCCTCATTCATGTTTAATTGTCATTTGTAAAGTTTAGGTCCTGCTAAATCACCTAATGTGATAAAACTTGAGTCAATTGAGAAGTCCTCACTTTGCAGGAGGTGGTGTATTGACAATGCCCATATCTATCATAAGGTCATCTCAGGTAACTTCAGACCCTACTGCACCACCTTTGACTGTGTCAAAGTGGCCAGCTTCTCACCAGCAGATGTGCTTTCACACAACTGTTTGAAACCAAACCAAGCCAGAAAAAACCTTTTGGCCTGTGCAGTGATATCATGGTTACAAATGGTATTTCTTGGACTTTCAGATCCAAACAATTGATAACACTTTTGTCTATTTTAACAAATTGTGCTCTGCCCTGGACATAAGCTATCATGTGTTATGTGGCTCTCACAACTGTCCCATTCCTAACATGCAACATTGCCAACAAATAACCCTACGAATAGGATATCCTGACTGTCAGCAAGCATCAACGGGGGCAGCAGCATTTTGGGTTAAAAAAATATATATATTCTAGAACATTTTACAGCATTTAAAGTACTTCATTTGAACGTCCATCTTTTTTCCATGCTGAGTGTCTTTCTGTCTAAATCTTTCTTACACATTTCTAATTTTAAGAGATTTTCTTCTCAGTGCAATATCTGCCATTTGTCCTTCTCCGACCATTTAATAGCCAGCATTGCCAGCATTTAAGTAAATCTTATTGATTAACACAATGAAGACAAGGGCTCAGAAATATTATGGGTATAGTTTATAAAAAATATAGAGGAATTGTGGTCAATTCATTGGAACCTGCAGCCAGCAGAAGTGTTACCCGGTTCATGGTGATTTGGTAGATTCAGCTGACTGATGTTTCTCTGACTGGGGACTGAAACAGCTTTTTGATTCACCAGATGTATGAGTCTCAGTGGAATCCCTATTCAGCAGAATTATGACCTAAGGCTTTCTTTAGTTGTGAACTGACTCTGGACCCATGGGTGTACCATATAAATAACTATTCGCTCACATCCACATTTAAATACTGTAGACAGTTATTTGGTTATTTAATTAGAATTAGCACTACAGAGTTCAGGCCCCTTACTGTGCCATTTTCTCGTTTGAAAGAAGTGGTAGACAAATAGTGCCTTGTAACCAGCATTTATCTTTATCACTGAGTTTGATAAACATACAGTATTCTACTTTAGACACGCAGTGTGTACTGTTCAGATAAAATTCAATTTCAGAATTTCATTTTTAAGAATTAGTGAATGTCTTACTATACAGGTACTTGGATAACTCATTTACTTTTACAGAAAAAAATACCATGCAATAAACCTAATTACATTTGTACACAATTTCCCTATATTTATTGTAAAACCTCTTTCGGAGGCAGAATATATATATTTACTTTATATTTTATTATTTCATTTTTCAGTTCTTTCCACCAGTTTAGTAGACTTTAGTGGTGTAAAATTTGAATGTAGGCAGTTTTTGAAGAGCATTATAAAGCATCCGAACAACATACTGTAGTATGATTGTTTGATATCAAATAATATACGACATCATGCAAATTTTACAAATTGGAGGTCTTCTGTCCTTTACCTTTATGGGTGGTTGTTGAAAGAATGAAACTAGTTTAAAAGAGAGACTGAGAGCACCAGGGTTGTGAATATGACATGTCTCTGTTGTTGTTGATAGAATTAGTATTGTGAAAATGTATATAGTATACCATGTGAGCCATTGTTGTAGGCTGAAGGTAATCCCACCACCCTCCGTCCTATTATTTGAGACTCAGGCGTGATTTGAAAACTGGCTTTTATTTGGTAATTTACAGCAACTCTGTGTTTGTGCTTCTGTCCCTCAAGTGAGTGTGTGTGACCCGCCCCTCCCCTGCTGCTGTTGGCTAGCTATGCGTCCCCCAAAATACCTCCCTCGACCCATTGACTTTGCGAAAAAAATCCCATGTTGAAAGAAGTGTTGCATATATATATAAATACATACATACAAAAGTCTTGTGAACAACGCTTGGGCACCAAACGTAGCTACAAATTTAACAACACCATGTGCGCTCTGACTGCAAAGTCATCGGCAAGAGCAGTTACCTACAAGTGGGTAATGCTAATGGTAGCATTCAGTTTCACTGTAGTCTTAACTTGTCCCACCACTGAGGCCATGTGGTGTTATTTACAAGGACATGTACCCATATATACCACAGTTAAAAATGCCAAACTTCAGATGGATGGCACCGACTCTGTAATTGAGGAAAGGTTAAAACAACACCCATCAGCAGTATTTAAGTGACAAAATCCTCCTCCCCGGAGACTAGCTAACTGTTATCCAGAGTATCACTGCTTATGTTTACTGTTTCTGATTCAGATTTTAAAATAGAAATTGATGTTTCTTGTTATAATTTGGTCACTACCATCATTGATGGATTATGAGAAAATGGACCCCTGTACACATGCACACGCCCCCTACCCCTCCTGTATAGCATTCCCATACTGAAAAAGGCAAAGCAAGTAAAAAATGTCATTTTTTAGTGGTTTTGTGTCTTTTAACTGAGCTAAAACAAGAAATTTTAACTAGTGATTGTGCTGTTGTCCTATAATGTGCTCAGAAATAATATATCATGTTACGTTCTGGGGGAAAGTTGAAACCAAATGGGTCATCTTATAAGACCTTAGAAATGAAATCCTCATTGGCTGTCCCTCTGTCCTTTGACCCTAAATGCCTGTTTGACCTTGTCATATCCATATCAGGTGTCATACAATGGAGTTACTGTAAACCCTGTAACCCTGCCAGTGCATTTTTCATGTATTCAATTGTTTGTTTCTGTGTAAATTTGTTTGACGTGTCAGCAAGGTTCATAATGTCTACCTCTTCAGGATACAAATTTTAGCACCTGCGAGCATGTACATAAACCCACAAACACACAAACGTATGCACACCATATGGTGTTGCCTGCGTCATCAGTGCGAACTGCAGTGTGTTTTCCCTCGCTGTTGTAAATGGAGAGGAAGTCAATATATGTTCTAGCTATCTATAGTAAGAGTGAGCTCAGTATGAAATATAATACAAGTAATGTGTTTTATAAACCCTCCACACTTTCATAAACATCGGGTGTTAAAGGTATTCAGTTAAAGGAGTTATTTAGAATATTCTTTGAACTATATACAGTGTTAATTCAGCAAAATCTATGAGCATGCCATTAGTTAATGTGTGCATACTGTATAGGCCATGCATTTTCTGTTTATGTGCTTGCCTTGTGTGTGCTTGTGTTTGAGTAGCAGCGCCTTAATCTCCTCCTTCCATATCTGATCCTATCTGACCCGGAATCAATGAGAGAACAAATGACCATTCAAGACTAGTGAGTTTAATCTCTTGGTTCAGCTGTTTCACCGAAAAGTCAACCTCTCTTTTCTGAGTCTTACAAATCTTTAGTCTGTGGTTAAAAATGAAAAGATTTCATAAAACACATTTGTTTGACACACTGGTCTCCAGTGACCTCATAGGATTGACTCCAGATGTTACAGGAAGTTGTGTTTTGTTTTGTATTGTGTTAACCACATACACCTGCTGTTATCAAACCAAAGGATGGTAACTTAGCACTACCACCAGTATTACCAGTGTTACTAATATTTAGATGTAATTTTTAGTATTTTAGTTAAAATAATCATTACTCGTTGGTATGATGCCATATTTGTTGCTCTCCTAAATGTGTCTATAAATTGCCAAGGGGAGCACACTAACATTTTTCAGGTCTGTGAGTGTGTTTGAGTCAGTAGCAGACCCCCCCATATTTTGTGTACCTGACCAGGCCACCATGGAGAACAGTCAGGACTCTCACTTCCTTTGCAACCATGCGAGTCGGGTCCAGAGACAGACATAGCTGGGGTAGATATAAGTGATTAAGAGAGAGAGAAAGGGAGATAGTGGAAGAGAGAGACACCAAGAAACAGAGAGACAGAGAGAGAAAGAAAGAGAGAGAGAGGGGCCTGGGTGTTTTTGGGTGGATGTGGAGAGTCAGTGATCTACGTTCACTGCAGAATCTAAATTATTTATTGGCCTTTCTCCAGCTTGCAACTGTCAGCTGATAACTACACAGACTTAACCTCAGCTTTTGTGTGTGTGTGTGTGTGTGTGTGTGTGTGTGTGTGTGTGTGTGTGTGTGTGTGTGTGTGTGTGTGTGTGTGTGTGTGTGTGTGTGTGTGTGTGAGATTCGTGTGGTTAAATGTATACGCATGAACTTAATATTTTTCTGCCTATCACAGTCTGTTGGTCAGTCATTCCTACACAGCATATTTTTTCTCTCCCCCTTCATTTACAAAACAATGCATAGAGATCCACTTTAACAGTAAACACTCCGCTCACATGTGGTCTCTCATTTTCCTCAATCTGGTCACGTTCATGAGTCTTTATCTTTCATATCAGGCCAGCCCAAAAATAACTGGCTGCTAGAAAAAGACCACCTTTCACCCCCCATTTGCTTTCTCGTTGATGCAGAGATTTGATTGTTAGGAAGGTTTACAGCATCATCATGGAACATCATCATCATTGTGTGTGTGTGTGTGTGTGTGTGTGTGTGTGTGTGTGTGTGTGTGTGTGTGTGTGTGTGTGTGTGTGTGTGTGTGTGTGTGTGTGTGTGTGCGTATTTAAGGGGTAGCTGAGGTAGTTGTGTGTATATGCATTTCTATGCTTTGTGGCATACAATGATCTTTTCCAAAGCAGAGAGAGAGAGAGAGAGGTGTAAAAGGCTGTTTCTGTTCTGCTTCTAATGGGCAGCTGAAGCAGAGAGACAGAACAGAGAGAGAGACTGCGGAGAGACAGAAATACAGTCAGTAAGACAGAGACATTATAGAGAGGACTAGACTAATGAGAAACGATGGAGAGAGAGAGAGAATCAAACTGCCTGTCTGCATATAAATCATTTAACACAAAGTGGTGGAGAGACAAACGCTCAGGGCTGGCCAGCTTCACTGCAGCCAGGACGCACACACATTCAAACTTGTTTATGTCACTTAGACAGACATTGCATCGACTTATATTTATTCCTTACTGACCCTACCACTACAGCAACATACCTAATCCCAATCATAGCCCCAATTCTTAACCAAAAACAAAGTAACCATGCTTAAGCACATATTATTTACCTTGTGGGGACTCGCTTTTGGTCCCTAAATGGGAGGTGACTTTATAATGTAACACTCTGACCAATTTTCACAGCTGCACACATACACATTGCAAGTGCTAATGCTACCCCTCCCCTTTCACTTCTCTCTGTGTCTCTCTCTCCCCCTTTCTCACTCTTTCTTAGACTGATAGGAAGTGAAGTTTTGTCATCTCCTCTCACATTTCACTACCTGTACTTTTTCTCTTTCACTCAAATCCAATCCATCATTCTTTCTCTCTCTCTCTCTCCTCCCTGCCGCTGCTGTTCCTTTCGCTCTCCTCCACTGCATCTTGTCCCCCCTCTAATTGGCCACTTCTGCCTTTTGTGAAGCTAATTTATTTTATTTGTTTGAAGTTTTGGGGATATTTTGCAGAATGTCCTGACAGCTGCAAGTCTAAAGTTTAGCTTGCTCAAAATTGCTGGCAACAAGAAGTGCATGTGTGTGTGTCTGTCTGCATATGTGTTAGGATTTCTGTTTTTTGTGTGATTGTGAGAATGTGTGTGTATGTGAGTGTGTGAGTGTTTGTGTGTGTGTGCACGCACCCTCTGGGCTCAATCTGCCTACCTCATACCTTTGACTGTCTGGTAATAAATGTGTGAATTGATCCATATCCTGAGTCCCAGGGGCAGACTCGACAGTGGGGCTTGCATGAGCATGTGCTAGCACACGCACACACAAACACACACACACATGCACAAGTACACACTGAATTAATAAAAAAAAGCCTAATCTATTTAGATTGTTTTTCTTCATCTTTTTCATTCCTGGAAAAAATATTTTGTTTGTTTTATTCTTTACACAGTGCATTTTTCTATCTGTATCGTTGTTTTTGAAAAAAGTGACTTAATTAATCAGTCAATATTTTTAGAATATAGAGTCTGGTCATATAAGAACAGTACTTTTTAACTAAGAACTTAAAATACCCACTTTCCATTTAAACAGCAGATTCTTTACTATATATCCTCACTATGTGATATTGATCATCAACAGAGCATTGTTTTATTTGTACTGGGTGTGTGTATGTGCTTTTGCATGTGTGTGTGATTTACTGAAATATATCTGTCTGCCCTCCCAGTGTTCTTACATAGAGGTGGAGGAACTATGAGGTCATTTGTTTGAAATTGAACATAATCTGCAATTTCAATCGGTTGAATTGATTTTTTTTTTCTCATTTTTCAAAATTCCACAGAAAGTCATAACAAGCGTACTGGCTGACACAACGTGAAGAGCTTCACAGATGAACCAAATAGAGGCATGCATTTACCATTTAGACCAAATGCTTCACAATTTGTTTTGGTACACTATTTTTTTTTTTTTTTAAATATTACAAACACTTCATATAGCAATTAAATGGATAAATTGTATAATTAAATTAGTGAAGTATAAATATTTTCTAATAAAAACTGAAGAACTTTTTGAAGACAAATCATTAATACATGAATGAACTAGAAACAAAAATAGAGGGCAGCAACAATATACAGTGGCATGAAAACGTTTAGACACCCCTAATCGAAATTTCTGTTACTGTGAATAGTTAAGTGGTATGTTTGAAGAAAGAAGGGTGCGGAATTTCATGACCAGAGGACTTCCCAAACTGTTAAGCACAGGGGTGGATCGATCATGCTTTGGGCTTGTGTTGCAGCCATTGGCATGGCGAACATTTCACTGGTAGAGGGAAGAATGGATTAGATTAATTGGAAGCAAATTCTGGGAGCAAACATCACAGCATCTGTAAAAAAGCTGGAGATGAAAAGAAGATGGCTTCTACAACAGGATAATGATCCTAAACACACCTCACAATCCACCATGGACTACCCCAAGAGGCGCAGGCTGGAGGTTCTGCCATGGACCTACCAGTCCCCTGATCTAAACCTCATTGAAAATCGGTCAATAGGACTCAAAAGAGCAGTGCTTGCAAGAGGCCCGAGAATCTCACAGAAGAATGAATCGGCAAAATTCTCTCAAACAAGAAGTGATAGACTCTTAGCTGCTACAAAATGCGTTTATAAGCTCTGATACTAGCCAAAGGGGGTGTCACTAAGTACTGACCAAAGTTTGGTCAAAAATAACAAAAAAGGAAATGTGCCTGAAACAATTCAGGCACTTTTCCTTTTTTCTTATTTTGAAATTGTAAAAGATGGAAATAAAAAGTCATTTTGTTAAAAAATATTACATAAATGTGTCATCTTTAACTTTATGCCTTTTGGAAATCAGATACTTTTACTCACTTAACTATTCACAGTAAAATATATTTTGACCAAGGGTGCCCAAACTTTTTCATGCCATTGTATGTTACAGATGTATTTTGTTATTTTTGACCACTGTAAAGAGCAAAGATTTAAACAAACTTTCATCCACAGAGCAGTGATATTCCACTTGTTTATCAAGTTGTTATGGATAACATCTTGCCTAATGATTGAATAGAAATGTATAGCGGCTGGAAATGTAACTTAGTGCTGGGGAGGAATGGGTCACCAAGAGCAGCTGAAAATGAAACACTGTTTTCCAATTGTAAATTGAGTGCCTAAGACCTGATAAATGCATCGTGTTAGCTGTTTTAGATATACTGCAGATGGTTGCCCTTGTAACACATATGGCAGTTGAGCAATGGAAGCAAAATCAATATGGAAACATGCTACTGCGTAGCAACTAGGACATAAATCACGATAGGAATATTGGTATCAGTAGCTGCTGGCAAAATTTGCAGTGTCCACTGCCTTGGTCAAACCTTGAGCGTTCAGTTGTTTTACACTCCATTAAAATTAATGCAGTCTTAGTGCATTGTCTGTTTCCTTCATTTTAAAATCCCTGCTCTGACACGACACATTGGAAAGTTGAAGCTTTTACTCAACTGAGACCAGTGTAAAGGTTTAGTGTTGTGTAGGTCAAAGTCCTATCCAATTATCACATCACCTTACATTGTCTAAAATAATTTATATACAGAAAGCATTCCTAAATTGATAAGTCAGTTTCTCTGAGTCTTAAAACCTGTTTAAAAATCTGATATGCTGTTTGCCGACAAACATTCTAATTGTAATTCTGATGGATACCCTTTAACCTTTTGGCCACAGGTATGTAATATGTCCGGTCGTCCATGTTTACTGTATGCACATTGAAGAGATGATCATATTTTTCTCTTTTTCATTCTTCTTTATGTCTCTCTCTCTCTCTCCTTTCCCTCTACATTTTTCTCATTCGCATTTTTCTTAGCTGTGCATTCTGGCTCTTTTGAATAATTCAGTTTCAGTTGAAGGCTAGTTTGAACGTGTGTGTGTTAGGTGTGTGTCTGTGAGAGTGCATGAGTCTGTGAGTATGTTTGTCTGTGTGTGTGTGTGTGTGTGAGGGAGGGTGCAGTGACGTGGGGGAGAGCTATTTTTGGGATTCAGATACGTGGAGAGAAAGAAAAATAGAGAGAGAGGGAGAGAGTCTGTGATGGATTGATTTTTTTTTCATGCCCGTGTTCTTTAGTCACGTGCTGCGGCAGTTACTAGACAAACCCTGCTGGAAACCTGCGCTCTACCTGCAGGGTGTGTTGGCACACGCTCACACACACAGACACACAAACACATACGTATACACATACACACTGGCAGTGAAAGCATGCAAGTGCACACAGTTAAATCAGCAAGTACTGTCGGGTATACAAACACATGTTTATACCAACACACCTGCACCCCCTTCCTGAACATACAGCTAAAAATGTCACTGATACATTACACACAGCCCATGATGAGCGCATACACACACACACACACACACACACACGAAACACCGTCAGCATTTTGTACAAAGTGACAACTCGGCTGTATGACTCTGAAGAGCGAGAGGCGGTGGCAGCGGTGAGATAGAGAGACAACATATGCCGTATGGAATAGCCAGCGGAGGAGGAGAGGGTGACTGTAATGCCTGTACACACTGACTGATGCTGAATCAGACGGAGAGAGGCCAAGCATGGCTAAACTGGCCATCAGGTGCTCCTATTTGTTGGGTAACACAGCCAAACATGCTGCCAAAGTGGAATAAATGTAAAATCATGATACTTTTTGCGGCAGTGAGGACATGCGTTTGGTATTGGTTTCATGTCAGATAGCGTTTTGATCCAAGTTGTAGCCCTGCTTTTGGTCAAAGGTTTGAATGCAACAGCAAAATCATTTGTTCCTTTTTTTGGAGGAACATTGTCCCATGTGACAGTGCTTCTTAGTGGAGGCCATTTTCTTGCTGTGGAGAGTCTTAACTGCCAAATGAGTGTACTGTAGGTAGGTAATTGCTATACATATGACATAGACTCCATATTGTATTGTGGGTTCGTTTCTCTTGGCTTAAAAATAGAATCACTTTGTAATTTAAAGACCGTTTTAGATTCTTCTTCTGAATGCTGGGAAAAACAAATTGAATTATTATCTATTCATATTTTACAATTAAAAATGTTTCTATATGTAAAAATGCAAGGCAATATTATATATGATAAACTTTTAAATGTGATTCGAATATTCTATTCAAAATGTATAACCTAGAAATAAAATGAAGTGCGTCGACCATGTCTCTTATCTTTTATGGCAGCTGATTATCAAAAATAATTAGATATATTTCAACTACAGTGCTTAATCCCATTTATTTTATCAAATCAGTGTTTCTGAGGGAAAAGTGACAAGAAAATGAAGTAATAATTTGAGCTGTTCTGCCAGTGCTCTGCTGCATAATGTAACAGGACAGAGATAGAGAGAGGAAGGGAGAGGAAAGGAGTGAAGGATGTAAAGAAACTGACAGAGAAAACGGGAGGTCGCTAAGTTATGAGTACAGCTTCTTCCTATGTTCTTCTTCTTTTTACCGTCTTCTTTTCATCATAAAAATAACACAAAACATTGACAAACCCTTTTCTAACATACATTCTCTTTTAAAACATTCTGAGTGGACGTATGCAGCACAAGCAACGTGCGCAATTTATGTTTGTGGACAAGACTGAGAAAAATGTTAATGTAGTAAGTATATCTATACCTTACACTGTACCCACCTCGCACGACACGCACACACGAACACACTGGATACAAGAAAAGAAAGTTGTTCTTGTGGCTCCATTAGTTTTCATAATTGCAAAGCCAGACTCCCGTCACGCTGAAGTTAACTTTATCAAATTTGGTTGATGATAATGAAATTTGCTCTATTATTGAGCCTTTTTTTTCCTGAAGCAAACAGTTCAAGTGAATGTATTATGCAGCAAACAAATAACAATTGTGGTTTATTAGACATAAACTGAGTAGTCAGTGAGTGTCAGCGTGAGAAAGGCCAGTGCCATTATGCTTGGTTTTATTAATAGGAAGGCTGGCACCTTACCAAAGGGTAGTGTAGTGAAGTCAAGTCTAGTGTGGGTTTACGTGTGTACAGTACATATATGAGTATATGTGCCTGAATGGTAACATGACACATGGTGGACATTTTTGACGGTTGGACATTTTCGGAATAGTGTTCTGTTGTGGTTCTGTGTACTGTATGTATGTGTAAGCCTGTGTATCTTTTAATACATGCGTACGTGCTAGCATAATGTGTGTTATGAGACGTGAGATATTTAAAAATATTTAGCATGGATGCTTATGTGGTGGTTCTGAAATTTGTTACCTGTGTCAGTATATGGATGCATGTGAGGGTGTGTTATTTTATACCATGCCGTGTGTCAGTGGCATACATACATACTGTATGAGACAGTATGATGTATCGTCTCCCACCCACTCTCCTCTCTTCCTTTCATTCCCCTTCCCTTTTATACGGTATACAGTATGTGTGTGTGCGTGTGTGTGTGTGTGTGTTCTACCACTAACCTACTTTCGACAGCGCAGATATACACTGCACCGGAGAAGAAAATACCGCAATACTTTCACACCATTCTGTCATTCTCTCAGTTTATCCCTCATTCAACACTCCTGTGCTCTTCGTCTCTGCCCTTCTGTCTTCCTCATTGTTGTTTCCTTCTCTCTGCAATCTCCTCCCCCCATCTCTGTCTTTTATTCCTCACCACTCACTCTTTTCAGTCATGTCTGTGCCCACAGGACAGTTTCTATCTCTTTTCTTTCTTTCTTTCTTTCTGTCTTTCTTACACTCCTCTTTCTTTTAGTCCTTCATATATTTCCATCCTATGCAACCTTTTTTTCCATCCCCTCTCATTCTCTGTCTCTTGCTGTCGATTTCCTCGTGCGTATGCTGACGTGGCATCTCTTTCCTTCTCTCTCTCTCTCTCTTTTGAAACTGAATGGGGATGGCATTATAGAGATTGGGATGATTGATGGACGTTCTCAGTGAGAGAAAGGTGGACTGTGGAGAGATGGGAAGGAGAGACGCAAGAAAATGAAGAGAAACATGAAGGGAAATAGAAGAGAGGAAGAAAGATGTAGAAAAGAATGAGAAAGAGAGACAGAGGAATATAAGAGGGTGTGGGGATTTAGAAGTAGAGAGATATAGGTAAAAGAGAGATAGGTGGCTTAGCAGGGCAGAGAGAGAGAAATATATCAGTGAGAAACAGGCAGGGGTTTTACTGAATAGGAGAAAAGGTAGTAGAGGGAGTGAACATGAAGACTGTATGGAGCAGTGATGGACAAGGTTAAGAAAAGGCCACTGAAAGCGTGTGTATGTGTGTGTGTATGCTTGTGTCATTTGGCTCCAGCGGTGTGCTTTGAGGGCCTCACTTCCCTTTCCTTGGCGAGACATCTCCGTCTACGACCTACTACTGTCCCCATTACAGTGTATACACACACACACGCACAGACACCCACCTAGACAGATAATAAAAAGCAAGCATATGCAGAACTACGGGTAGAGAGAGAAACACAAGGGAAGCAAGGGAGAGAGAGACTAAGGACAAAGAAAACATTAGAAAGATGAAGGGCGAGAGAATGGTGAGAGAGAGAGCAACATATTTTCATCTCCCTCTCTTCCTTTGTCTCTCTCTCACCCCCGATTCTTCCTTTGTTTTTAACTCTGTCATGTTGCTATATATAGCCATTGAGGAAGGAGGAAGAAATTCATTATTAAAAAGTTTATGGCACAGTGTGAGTCATTTATTCATATGCTGAATTTGTATACATGTTTGTGTGTCGTGTGTGTGTGTGCATGTGTGTGTGCATGTGTGTGCATGTGTGTGCATGTGTGTGCGTGCTGCTGTGGCTTGTGTGTGAGGCATCTGTTGTGCCTCTGTGTGTGTGCATGTGTGTGTGTGTGTGTGTGTGTGTGTGTGTTCTACCACTAACCTACTTTCGACAGCGCAGATATACACTGCGCCGGAGAAGAAAATACCGCAATACTTTCACACCATTCTGTCATTCTCTCAGTTTATCCCTCATTCAACACTCCTGTGCTCTTCGTCTCTGCCCTTCTGTCTTCCTCATTGTTGTTTCCTTCTCTCTGCAATCTCCTCCCCCCATCTCTGTCTTTTATTCCTCACCACTCACTCTTTTCAGTCATGTCTGTGCCCACAGGACAGTTTCTATCTCTTTTCTTTCTTTCTTTCTTTCTGTCTTTCTTACACTCCTCTTTCTTTTAGTCCTTCATATATTTCCATCCTATGCAACCTTTTTTTCCATCCCCTCTCATTCTCTGTCTCTTGCTGTCGATTTCCTCGTGCGTATGCTGACGTGGCATCTCTCTTTCCTTCTCTCTCTCTCTCTCTTTTGAAACTGAATGGGGATGGCATTATAGAGATTGGGATGATTGATGGACGTTCTCAGTGAGAGAAAGGTGGACTGAGGAGAGATGGGAAGGAGAGACGCAAGAAAATGAAGAGAAACATGAAGGGAAATAGAAGAGAGGAAGAAAGATGTAGAAAAGAATGAGAAAGAGAGACAGAGGAATATAAGAGGGTGTGGGGATTTAGAAGTAGAGAGATATAGGTAAAAGAGAGATAGGTGGCTTAGCAGGGCAGAGAGAGAGAAATATATCAGTGAGAAACAGGCAGGGGTTTTACTGAATAGGAGAAAAGGTAGTAGAGGGAGTGAACATGAAGACTGTATGGAGCAGTGATGGACAAGGTTAAGAAAAGGCCACTGAAAGCGTGTGTATGTGTGTGTGTATGCTTGTGTCATTTGGCTCCAGCGGTGTGCTTTGAGGGCCTCACTTCCCTTTCCTTGGCGAGACATCTCCGTCTACGACCTACTACTGTCCCCATTACAGTGTATACACAAACACACGCACAGACACCCACCTAGACAGATAATAAAAAGCAAGCATATGCAGAACTACGGGTAGAGAGAGAAACACAAGGGAAGCAAGGGAGAGAGAGAGAGGACAAAAAGAAAAAAGATGAAGAGAAAGATGAGGGAGAAGAATAGAGAGAGCAACATATTTTCATCTCCCTCTCTTCCTTTGTCTCTCTCTCACCCCCGATTCTTCCTTTGTTTTTAACTCTGTCATGTTGCTATATATAGCCATTGAGGAAGGAGGAAGAAATTCATTATTAAAAAGTTTATGGCACAGTGTGAGTCATTTATTCATATGCTGAATTTGTATACATGTTTGTGTGTCGTGTGTGTGTGTGCATGTGTGTGTGCATGTGTGTGTGCATGTGTGTGTGCTTGTGTGCACGCGCAGGCGCGTGCGTGCAGGGGGCATCTTTATTTGTGCCTCTGTGAATATTTCTCACGCCCTTATAGACACACACACACACACACACACACACTCTGCCAGTGTAAAGAGGGAGTAAATCATGCAGCACCTTGAAACATAATGCTGGGACAAAATGTGCCAAATGATCATCATATACACACACGGCAAACAGTCATTCCTCATGAGGAGCATTTCCAATAAACAGCACACACACATTTGTTCCTTTGTCCCTGTGTTTCTATATCAGTCTCCCTTCTTCTCTCTCACCCCTCTCCCTGTTCCTCTCAACGTCTCTCTCTTTCCCTTTTTCAGTCAGCTACACTCTGCCCTCTCAGAGCCCAACGCATACACGCATGCATGTACATATAAACACATACACACACACATTTATACACACACACACATAGCTGGGGGGCACAGAGGCTAATTGAGTGGCGCCCTGGGTGTTCAAGTAATGTGTGCCTGTTAAGAGCGGTCAAACACATGCGTGTGATCACAAACACACACTCACACACAACTCGTGGGCTAGGTCAGGCTAGAGCAGCTTTTCGTCCCCCCTTGATCATGATTGGAGAAAACAAACATACACATACACGCCAAGGTCTGCACACATGCACACACACAAATACATACACGAAGGCATGTACATGTAACGCTCACGTTTGACACATGCACACATATGATGTATGTTTCCATAAATAGCCTCCTCTTTCTTTCTTCATTATTCAATTTTTTTTTCCCTCCCCACTGCCATGGGAATGGTTGCTCCCAAAGGAAGCAGGCAAGTAGGAAAAAGGTGAAGAAGAGGAGGAAGATTAGAATAGAATAGGGAAAGAGTGGTATTCTCGTCTTTTTATCATCGTCATCTTTTTCTTTCTCTATCAGTTCCTCCCTCTCCCTCTCTCTGGATCCCTCATTCTTCTCCACGCATTTGCACTTGCATTATTTCTCTCAGTCACTCTCTCCACTCACTCTTGCTCTTCTCTTAAATGTAACTATTTATCTTGTGACCTTAACCAGACAGGGGGATTGATTTAAGAAGACACTGCCAGTGTGTGTGTGTGTGTGTGTGTGTGTGTGTGTGTGTGTGTGTGTGCGCGTGTTAGAGAGAGAATGTGACAAACAAAATTAGATGTGCGATGAGATACTCCCTCTTTCTTTTATTTGTCCCTCTCTCTCTCTCTCTCTCTCACTAACACACACTAACACTTTAATATAGCTAGTGTCTGTGTTTGTATGTCTGTTTGTTCGTCTGAGTGGGTTGTGTGTTACCAGAGCTTGCACTTAGCGGAACATATTTAACTGACTCATAATGATGGCTTGTAGGTGCGTGTGTTTGTGTGTATTTGTGTGTGTAAACAGGCGGCAATTGCAGTGACGGGCGAGACAGCAGTCCATTCGAGCTATAGGCCTGCTGTCTGTCTGACTCGCTTCCACCCAGTGTTTTCAGAAAGCATACATTTCACCTTTGACCCGAGAGTGGGGATATTATCTTAATTGTTGTAGAATTTTGTCACTTCATTTCCCATGAGATTTCCAGCCTGACCTGTCAGACAGTCCCTTGGTATGCCTAGGAATTACCTAGGAGTTGCATTCTGATTTTTAAATGCTTAAAAGGTTTACTTGACCTTCAATCCTCAGTGTTGAGGTTGTATTTATTTGATACTATTGAGCAAATAATGTTTTCAGCAATTTTGGGTCCTACTCATGTCCTGCCACCATAGTACATGGTATCCAGAATTTAAGTTATTCTTGCATGTACCTTTTGGTTTCCATGGACAAATTTTTGCAAATGCAGTTACTAAGGAATAGATGGAAGAAACTCACTATGGAGTGAATATTCTGATTTGAATTGTGTGGTACTTGTGTTGCTACACACATTTGCATATTAATTAGTTTTGTTTATTTTATAGTGAAAGTCCTTGTAAAGTTGGCAAAACTGGTGTTTTGCAGCCGAAGCGTTTGTATTTTTCCGGTGCAAGACAGAATAATAAAAGCTCAAGTCTTCACTTTGGCTGTGCATGCAGCTATAAATTTGGCACTTTTGGACCATCTTTGCAATCAGAGTTTGGTCTTATTTGCACCTTCGCAGAAGTACTGACCTCTTAATTTAAGAAACATCAATTAACAATCACATAACTCTCAGAAAATACCAATCCTATATAAAAATTGTACATAGTAGTAACGAATCTATAGTGCAACCTGTGCCATCTTTTCCTGAGTATACATAGGTGTATCGAAATATACTGTATGTGAGATTGTTGGCAATAATAACTTGCTGTATGTATGTGCTAATTTAAAACCATGACTGCCAATAGGCCTTTTCAAACCAAAAAAGTATGATACAACTTAACAAACGAGCGTTTGAAGACAGGTACAGTGACCTAGAAATAATTGTTAAATAGGGGATTTGATTAGCTTAGGGATTTGATTAGCTTAATCAATGACAAAGCATAGCTAAATAGTATAATATTCTTATTATAATACCTCTTGTTGGAAAGTTATGAAGTTGAGGCACTTTGTGCCTTGATTATGTACAAAAAAGTACTTATCATGTCAAGCTGCATTTTTTTAAACTGTTTATGTCTTGAGAAGTGTTTGTTCCTTGACTGACCTTCCTCACTCCATTTGAGTGGATGATTCTAGCCACCATCATTGCCAACTGCATTGTCCTGGCTCTGGAACAACATTTGCCCGATGGGGACAAGACACCACTGTCTGAACGCCTGGTAAGTTAAAAAGATATGATGCACTATGTGATCCATATGTCAACATGACTAAATCCGGGTGACAGTTCTGACTCCTTATTATATGGTTTTACCTCAGTGGAGATGCATGCAGCTACTCTACTAAAAGACCAAGCAGATGCAATCAAATTCTCTCCCATCTCTACATGGCCACACTGAAGTTACTGCCCACAAAAAGTTGACACACATTTATGAAAATGCTTCTTTTGAACCCAAACTCATCTAGCTACCGATATCAATCTCACTTCGGCTTTCTGTCTTTTTTCCATCCTTCTTAACTTTCCTTCCTCTTCCTTTCTCCTTTCTTTTCCCCCTTGCTTCATTTGCTTGCTCTCCCTTTCTTCCCTCAGGATGATACAGAGCCGTACTTCATAGGGATCTTTTGTTTTGAGTCTGGAATAAAGATCCTGGCACTTGGTTTCGCCTTCCACAAGAACTCCTACCTGAGGAATGGATGGAACGTCATGGACTTTGTGGTGGTGCTCACAGGGTGAGTGGCAAGCAAAGAGACATGAGCTGAACACACACCAATAACAGGCAGAGACAGGCACAAACAGGCATGCACAGTGTGTTCCTGCATGTACGCTCAAAAATGCACACACAGTTAAGAAAAAACAAGGCAAGAATCAGATTTGGACAAGAGAAAGTAGCTTGTCATGTGTTTTAGTGTGTGTTTGTGAGCGTCCTTTCCCAGCTTCTTGGCCCTAATGAATGGCCCCATTCTGGGAAAGGCAGCAGTCAGATCAAAGAGCAGAACTGCTGGCAGCCAGCAACCTGGGTAGTGAACAAATGTCACCACAATATACACATGACACGGGGTGGGGGGCACAGAGGGAACAGACATGGGGTAGGAGGAGAAGGTAAGAAAAGAGGATGTAAAAAAAAATCACTGGTGTTGGTAGCTAGTAGAGACAGAAGGCCAATGGCAGCAATTGGAAAGAGACAATGCAACAGTGAGGGAAATGAGGGAAAGCAAGGGACAAAAATGAGGGATAGCAGTACAATAATGACAACATAAATAGGCTTATTTTTTAAGTAGGTGATCTCTGCACCTTCGACAGCTGAACAGAGACAATATAGAAAGACCAACAATAAAAATGTAGGTCATTCTAACTGCCAACTGCAATGCTAAAGATGGGGCCACCATGATATATTATTTTAAAGCTCAATGAGAAGGTGAAGATGGGGGCAAAGGGAAGAAATGGGATTCAGTCTGAGGTCTGTGATGGAAAGGGTGTCGACAAGGGTTAACTAAGATACATGATAGGATTAGCATGACAGAAATACAATCACTGATTAGATTGTAGGTCATTGAACAGGACCAGATGATGGCGGGACAGAAATAAAGCATGTGAGCATTACGATTGCATGTATACACATGCGGGTTTATATTTTATATTTCAGTGACGTAGAAAAGATGCATTGATTTAATCGATGTCAGATGGTTCTGTTTTCCCATTGTGCGTCCATGTGTTGATACATCCATCCATATGACTTTATGAAAGGTCATTCTTTAAAGCCACAGTAAGCTTTCTTTTGTATGTACATAAGCGCTGCAGGCTGTGTGATGATATGTTCACAACTGCCACATGCTGGTCTATGTGTAGTTTGTGTTTACAGATTAATGTGATTTAGATAAATGTGATGGTATGAGTTATGGGTTAGTGAAAAGAGGGAAATCTGTATTAAATGTCTGAAAGTCTTACTGTTGGCGTATCCGCAGTTAACTGCAGCGCAAAGCTGATGTCGAAGATTTGCCACAGCACATCTTAAGATTGTCACACATTTTAGGAATGGTTATTAATGCCTGTGTCAAATTTTAACAACATACTGTACTTGAAGCCTGGCTCAGCTTTATTTCTTACCAACTTTTGCAAATTTCCCATTGCACTGATTCTTTTAAAACAGAGAGACATACAGTAAATCACTGAATTTTGAAAGCAGTTATACTGTTTTCCTGTGTCATTGGCTCACTTGACAAGTCACATTATAAAACTGTGTTACTATAGGCTACTGTGCCCAGTGAAATTGTGGTGTGGGAGTACTGGCACAGGTTGTTATGTTGAGGTCACTGCATGTTTGTGTGTGTGCGCATATGGTGATTTGGAGAGCTCCATGGGTTACATAAACCTTGCGCATCTTTGCTGACAGAGCACCAGTGAAACTAATGATTGAGTGAGGCAGCTCGAGACAGCAGGAGATGCAGAAAGGAGGGAGGAGAGGAAGGCGAGGTACAGCAGAAAGAAGTGAGGCAGTCCTTAAAATTTCCAGTAAACGCTTGGTCTCACATAATCACCCCCCCCCCCATGACACAGCAGTTAAATCATCTCTTGTAGGCACAGGCATTGCTGGCATTGTAGTAGAGATGTTGCTCCTACGTGTAAGCAGAATATTTTCTCACATTTAATATCCAGATGAAACTAAAGTCAATGTCTCTAATAACAGCCCCCTTCTAATATTGTAACTCTAACCTACTTCCTGTGTTAGTTTTGGAAAAGAACAAACATGAGCTTTGCTGTGTAGCTAGAGACTCTTTACACTCTCTTTAGGCTGCATTCCCAGTATTTCCAAAGAGTCCTGGCTACGACATGGAGGCGATCCATCTTGTTTGTAGGTAATCTAACATTCCTCAGGACAATTGCTGGAATTTTGTGTCTAACTGTCCCTGTCTTCTTTCTCTCTTCCTTCATTCAGCACTAGTTTGTATGTTGAGATGTAAAGTAATGAAGGTGAAAGAAGAATTTAAGAACTAAAAATAAAGCGAAAACAAAGGCATCATAGACAAAGAAATTGGTAAATAAGAGTGAGGGAGGAGGCAGTGTACATACTAAGCAAGGTCCACAGGAAGAATTGAGAAGGTTATATGAAATTAACATTATCATGGAGCAAAAAATAAAGCACTTTTCTTGAAATAAACAATATATTTACATTGCAGTGTAAACAGCGATCACAAAACACACTGTGTAGACTGTAGTTGTTGCCATTTTGCAGCATAGGTCAATGTTGCAGCATAATATATAGACAGAAAATATGCTGCAGCACACATACTGTACATTCCCATGATACATTAGGTACACTGACTGAAGTCAATACATTTTATACACACACACGCACACAAACACACACAAACACACACACACACACACACACACACACACAGACACAAGCACAGGCACACACGTACACACTACACACACAGTCTTTGTTGATTTCTCTATGAACGGCAGTTGTGTTTTTAGCAATGCAGCTCTTTGAAGATGAAAGGCTATTTGGCCTTTCCGCCAACCTCTGGCCAAAACCTTTGATAACACACTGACCAGTGCACGCACACACACATGCATGCACGCACACACATTTCCACTTCAAACATTGCTTTCCATTTCCTACTCACCCCTAGTGCGCTTGCAGGCGCTCTTTTTAAACACACACAAAGACAAACACAGAAATGGCACTTAACATGTCTGAATAGATCCGCTATTCACTCCACAACCTTGTTGGATGTCAGTTAATTTCTATGCACCCATGTTTTTGTGACAGAGTGTGTGTGTGTGTGTTGACCTATCTGTTGTAGTAAATTGTCCGAGTGATTTGGCACTGAGAATAAGCTAGTTTTTTTTTATGCCCACTATTGATTATTGGTCCGATTAGCCTTAGTTTATAGCCATTCTTGTCTTGCATCCTCCCCTTTGTGCCTCCTCCTTCAGCTCTTGTTCGTGTGCTTTTGATTTGATACAACGGATACAGTGATGTGAAGGAAGAAAGCAAGGAGGGGCCTTTCAGTGACCTTGAAATCAACTAAAATTGAAACCAAAATTTGCTTAGGTATGAAATATTGTTAATAAGAATAATGACTTATCTTGATCTAAAAATGGGTCTAATATTTATATGAGAGAACATTTAAGATTATGCAAATACATTAAATATGAAATAGTTGGATCATTGTACCAGAGGAAAAGCAAAGAGACAAGAAAAACTGAGCTTTCGGGGAAGAGATGAAGCAGGTTGTCAATGATGTGGACAAAGATAATTAGCCACATGTAGCTGAAGTCAGCAGGAAAGCAGGGAGCGGGATGGAGAGAGTGTGCAAAAAAGACTGGATTTGTATAATGTGTTGGATTCCCATGAGAAGGGGTCTGTGGGGATATTGTGTAATAGCAGTATTGCTTAATGTGATTCCCCTTAATCATTTTTATTCCTCAGTATAAAGTGAGGGTTGTATGTCTGTGTTTGCCTGTATGTGCATTTAGTTTAAATGTATAAGATGTACTGCGGACAGCATCTCTTTGCCTGAGAAGGAAGAAACTGTTTTCCACTGGTTATTCCAAATGACCTACTTTTCAGTGGGCATATGTGAAGAAAATTATTCTCACTCAATATGTTTGATCCCCAACCAGCGCCTGTTTGCTGTGCAGATGTGTGTGTCTGTGTGTATGGTTTTTGTCATCCGTGTATCTTCTTTTTTGTACGTGTGTGTTTATCTGTGTGAGTTGCGATACATTTACATTACAGAGAGAAGAGAGGAGGATAAAAACAATCAATCAGGCTCCTCCCTTGGCCCTGTTACCAAGGTGATACAGAGATTCTATCAATGAGCCAAGGTCCCTGTTGCCATGGAAACACTTATGAATGAGAGAGGGCCCAGTCAACGTGGAGACGGTGTGAATGAGGAACTGCCTCATCGGCCACTGTTTGTGACAGCGGATGCTATTAAAAAACTGGATTCTTCATCACTTTCATCCTCATCATTATCATCATCATTGTCATCATTGTCAGTGTTATCATCCTCATTGTTTGTGAAGGTTTTACTCAAATGGATACTGTATTGCATCCTCATACGTGTATGTGTGACATACACACACACACACAAACATATTCCTTTGTCATATACACATGTGTATATGAAAACGTGTGTGTCTGTGTGTTCATGTCAGCACACAGTGAGATACCGTCCTACAGTCAAAATAACTGGCACCCCACAACCATTCTTCTGTGATGCTGGATGTGTGCTTTGGGTCACTGTCCTGCTGAAAGACCCAAGACCTTCGCTTCAAACTAGTTTTCTGACACTGGGTAACACATTTTAGTCCAAACTGCACTGTAATCTTCTGATTTCATCATGCCTTTGATACGTTCAGTGCCTCCAGTACCAGAGGCAGCAAAGCAGCCCCACAGCTTGATAGGACCTCCACCATGTTTTACTGTAGGCAGGGTGTTCTTTTCCTTACGGGCTTCATTTCGTCTCCTATAAACACACTGATGCACTGCACTCTACTTTGATTTCATCTTTCAATTCAACATTATCCCAGAAAGACTGTGGCTTGTCTATGAAAAATCTTGCAAACATTAGTCTTGCCTTTTCGCGCCTTACTTTCAATAGTGGTGTCCTCCTTGCCCTTCACCCATGGGGCCCAGCTTTGTTTAGTGTGTGGCGTGTATTACGGCCTGAAAAAAACACTCCAAATTGCTCTAGGTCAGCCTGAAGCTCTTTCGATGTCTTACGTGGTGTTTTTTCCACAATCCCCATCAACCTTCGCAGACTTCTTTCATTGAGTTTCTTCTTAGCGCCATGTCCTGGAAGCATCTAAACAGTTTTATGACCGTCAAACGTCTTGATAACATTACAAACTCTGCAAGATCTTTGGGGATCGCCTTGAAGCCTTTAGAATAGTTATGTTTTTTGATAATGGCATTTCTGATGCTCTCTTGTTCTTTTGCTTCTGCCATTGTGAAAAAGAATTTGGAAACAATCGGTCCCTTGTTATGCAGTAAAACCACCATTCATTGGTTAAAACAGGTCATGTTAACAGTGAAAAATAAGCACAGGTGAGTCTTTTCTGTTTTTTTATTTTGTATCAAATAATTCATCAATAATTGTGTCCAGTGTACATTTTAAGTCTATATTTTTTATTCCACTATATGAAAGTATTTTTTGTTGTTTTCAATAACTTTTGACATTTTTAAATATACTGATTATAAAAAATGGGTTCATTTGCATTTATTACTGAAGGTATTCTTTACTTAAAATTCAGGGATGCCAATAATTTTGACCAGGACTGTGTTCGCTCTGTATTCCTTTAAGAAACTCCAGCTGTCAGCAATGTTAAACTGTTTGTCCACACACATATATTGTGAGCTGAGATATTATGTGCTGAGTGGGACATTTAACAGTTAAAACATACTTGTCATTCCTCCCTGGTAGACAAAATCTCTTGTGAAGACAGTTTCAAACATATCTTTCCATGTTGGTACCGCAAATTCTTCTTAATTATTGGTTGCTATGTATGATGATACCAATACATTGGCAATTAGCTTATTGGCAATAAGCTAATAAAAATATTATATCAATTAATATAATGATTTTTAGGTCTAACTATAAATATCAAACCAGGTTATTTATTTGAATATTTTGTATTTCTTTGAAAATTTGCAGAATATAGGATTCATGAGTTTCTGATGGTATTTTTGCCATATTGTTTTGGCAACATATGCAGCTGAAGTACAGTAATGCTTTGAGTCCAAAGCAGAACCTCTCAGTTACAAGTCAGCTTCTGATCAGGCATTTGATATCACACAATGTCATTAGAAGGACCCCAGCCTACGCTAGTGATGGAGCACTACCACTGGGGGGCTTGCTGGTAATGCAATACTGCATTCAAAACCACAACTGAGTATACCTTCATCCATAGATCCTGGGTCGGTGTAACTTTTCACTTCTTGCCAATTTTGTAGGTTTCCAAGCAAAGCAGGCTGACTTCAAACCTGTGATTAAGGCTGTGCTGTGTCACTGGGCCTCTTAGTGGAACAAAGGAAAGTGGAAATGTGTCAGAGAGACAGAACGAAAGAGAGAGAGAGAGAGAGAGAAGTGGGAAGGAGGATGATTCACAGTGTGCGTCAGACGAAGGGACTGACTGAAAGTCTGGCGGCACAAGGGAACATCTTAACCCTCTCGAGCACTCACATACACACTCATGCTGTTTACAACTCTTTATTAAGACGATGAGCAGAGATACAGGTGCTATAACACAGAACATAACACGTTTACTCAGCAGTGTGATGACGGCTTGAAGAGAAATAATTTAAACGTACCAAGATTAAAAAGATTAAGCAGAACTATGCAAGTCAGCTTCTCTGATTCTCCCCATCTGCCAGTGCTCTGTCTTTCTTTCTCTCTCGCTCTGTCTGTCTGTGCCTCTAACTTTCTCTCTCTTCTACCCTCCCTCTTTGTCCTGCCATCTTCCCTCTCCTCCCCATCATTCCCATCTCTCTCCTTTTTCCATTTTATAGTCCCTCTGTCATCCTGATACAAAACACTGTCCCCTCAGCCCATCCCTCTCTTATCCTGATACACTTCTCTGACCTACTTCACTTGTCAGCTCTATTGATCAGCTTAGCTCTTGCAGGATTTACATATAGTGCTCACCCAGTTGCTTGTAATGACCTGGCACGGGTTTGTGTCAAAGTGTGTGTGTGTTTGTAAAAGTGAGAAAGACAGAGAGAAACAGGGAGAGGCTGACTGACAGTGACAATCTTGACCAGCTTAAATATTGATTGCCTGCGCACACTTTGTGCATTTGTCTCTTTCCTTTTAGGATCCTGTCCACTGTGGGTTCAGATTTCGACTTGCGAACACTCAGGGCTGTGCGAGTATTGAGGCCCCTCAAACTGGTGTCCGGTATTCCCAGTAAGTCAAAACTCTTCATTCGAAGTATGACAAGTAGGACACAGGAATAAAGACCTTTCTTCCTAGCCTCTGTCCTTTATCCCAAACAGCTTCTTTGTTATTCCTTAACAGTTGAGAAAATTATTTTTCTTTTAAGTGCAGAACAGTTTCAGGTTTTATTGGAGGATGAAAATAGCATGGAGAAGCATTTTGTGTCAAGGTTTTATGCAACTTCTGTGTTTTTCTGCATAATGCACCCAAAGTGTTTCAACAAAAGTGGTTCTTTTGTGCACTCTGCTCCTTTTTTAAATGTTATAGTGGCAGTAGTGTTCTAGCACCACTGCAGTGTTATTAATAGCTTTGACTCCACTACAGGGCTGAACAGGCAAACCAAGGCTTACTCATCATAAAAGTCACTAAGCTTCCTGTGAAAAGCAAATTAGAGTTCCATTACAATATGTGATATACATTTGAAAAGTGTGACCAGTTTCCACAAAACAACATTTGGCATGAAATTAAAACTCACTGCAGACTTTTGGCTTTGACACCTTTTTAGAACACGTTAGGAAACATATTTTAGAAAAAAACTCGGGTATGGTTTATTCTTCTTCAACTAAACGTCTAGCATTTTGCTACCTATATTGTGTGAGCACAGGTTTAGTTCCTCCATCACATACTGGAGTATTTGCCAGGTAACAGGGTGCCTCTTCCACTGGCTACAGCAAATGGTTAATAGAGTAATTTGAGAGTCCTGGTGTAAGTGTGTGATATAGTCATAAACTGATCTATTGTTATCTATTGTTTTTCGGTTAAACAGTGAAAAGCTACTTGTACCTAATCCTAGTGTTTGAAAACACATTTAAATTAATCATGTACAATATAATGATTATTTGAAAAATCTTAATACTGTGTACACTGTGTCCTCCAGGCTTACAGGTGGTGCTCAAATCCATCATGAAGGCCATGATTCCTCTGCTGCAAATTGGCCTGCTGCTTTTCTTTGCCATCCTCATGTTCGCCATCATTGGCCTGGAGTTCTACATGGGCAAATTCCACACAACCTGCTTCGACAATCACACAGGTAAAGGAGTTTGTGTGTGTGTGTGTGTGTGTGTGTGTGTTTGCCAGTAGAGAATTCGGGATTAATTTGCTAACTGTTTGTGAAAACCATTCCTGTTTTTTAGAAATGCAGTTTAGTTCAACAAAATAACATCTTTGGCGATAAGTTGTTTGTAGGTCTTCCATTCCATGTTTTTGTGATGTGAAAGGCAGTTTCCACAGATGTCTCATTTATTGCTTATATCTTTATAAATGCGAACTTTTCTTGATATGGAGTTGAGATTAGAAATAACATTTATATACATTAATAACAAATGTCTATGTAATTCAAGAAGGTTAGTCCATTTTGCTGTTTCATCGCTACTTTATGTGGCCTATATCTTTACATATTTAATTCCAAAAAGTAAGGGGCAAAAGACTATCTTGAGCCAGTGGATAGCACTCGCTATTCTTAGACAACAAACAACATATTTGCATGTGCCCACCTTCTGTTTTAAAACACCTCCCCACCTTCACCCATGTTCAGGTGAGATCCGAGAAGAATTTCCATGTGGGACAGAGCCTCCATCGCGGCTGTGTCCAGAGGGCACCACGTGTCGACAATACTGGCTCGGCCCAAACTATGGCATCACCCAGTTTGACAACATCCTGTTTGCTATTCTCACCGTCTTCCAGTGTATCACCATGGAGGGCTGGACTGACCTGCTTTATTATGTATGTACTGCTGAACAGTGTTTGGAACATTTTTACACACTCAGTGTGTCTATAGAAAACTTAGCATGTATTAGGAATGGGCTACTGGGTAACCAGTCAGTCAGTGATTTGCAGGTCTCCGTGCCAGTAGCTTTAAGGCGAGAATATAAAGGATCATTCCAGTGAAGAAGATGATGACCCAGAATCCCTAACCAATCAGTCCTAGTGATGGATGGGCCTGCAGTCCCAGATAAACACCTCAGCTAATTAATCAATTAGTTAGTTAACAGATTAATTTTTAAATAACTATTATTTCAGAGTGGAAATTATCCAGTATCAGTTTGTTTACCATGTTTACCCTTTTTGTAGGGGCAATGCCTTTGTTTGCTCTAAGTATTTAAATTATTGTCATATTTGGTAGCCATTTTGCCACACAATATCTAGAAGAAAAACAAAAACTTAACTATCTACTCAAATGCAGCTGAATTTAGGTCTTACGTTTGTCTAAAGTGTCTTTCAGTTGTCACAATAGTATTTCTTATCTTAAGTCTTAAGTCTTAAGCTGCACAACCACACCATCCAAGATTTTTTTTTTTTTTTTTTTTTGTCTCATAAAGTACTAAAATTAAAACGTGCAATGATTTCCACCTGTGCACAATGTGCATTTGCCCATAAAATGAGCACCAGGTCTCCAACAGTGTCATCACTGCCTAAGACAGAATAGTTCCCTGCTGTCAGTGGCAACGGTTGCTATGGAGACCAGAGGTAGATGAGGGTCTTTGAGTGTTACTGTAGTCTCTCTTCCCTTTTCCTCTCCCTCTCAGTCCATCTCATTCTTCCCATTGCTCCTTTTCTTTCTTTATTCCTTCTTGGTTTTTTTTTCTCATCTTTCTCCGCTCCCCCCGTTTTCCTTCTTCATTCCTTCCTTGCTTCCCTTCAGTCCCTCTCACTCACTGTCTCTCTCCCCGTGTCCCTCCTTCCCGGCCCTGCTTTATATTTAAAAGGGCCTGTTTCAGCCCAAGTTATTCTTGCAGCTTGCTGGGGAGGAGAGTAATAAAAGTTTAATGGTAGAAAAAAGGGTCTGCGGTACGTTGGGTACACAGCAGCAATACCAGCTTACATGCAGGAAGAAGGAAAGATGGAGGAAGGCAGGGGCAATAAACCGGGAGGCTATGAGAAAGAGAGTGCAATGTGGGGAAGAGAAGAGGGGATCTGGATGTGAGAAAGGGTAAAATGAAGAATCAATGTAGAGTCTTATCAGTGTCTGTGAGGAGGAATGGAAACATTGCACAGAGAGAGGAAGGGAGTGGGGAAGGCAGGGAGGAATGAATGAAGGAAAGAATAAAAACAAATGAGCGAGTATCAAAATGAACGAAATAAGGACGGGAGAAGCAGGAGGAAGGGGTCCCTAAGAAGATGCAAAAGGAGAGCGAAAACAATAAGGAGTGAAAAAAGAAAATGGAAGGAGGGTCTGGACAGGAGGATGGTAGAGACAGGAAGAGAGCAAAGCATTTTTATACATTATTTATTCTGCACAGAGCAGCTAAATAGAGTGGCAGATATGCATTTACTTATTGAGATGACTTAAAGCAAAGTCATGTCAGCCCTGCTGTTGTTTATATTTCCAACAGCAGTGGACAGCACTTTTGAGTGCACTGACCTCCTTCTTTTTAATGGCCACACTGTCTGGATATTTAATGAGTTTAAGGCAGATTTGCAAACTTGGTGTTCGCTCCAAATGAGAATGAGCATTTAAGACACATACCATGTGCGCAGTACCTGGATGCAAATACTGTAAATGCATCTTATTTTGACAAGCAGGCCTCATAAATTACACTGGTATTTTCTTTTGTGCAGGGGTGCTGAGACAGACTTTAACATACCCTTAACTTTGATCACAGACGGACCAAAACGTGTGTCATTACAGTTTACTCATGCAGCAGCAGTTATTCTACCTTTGCCTGTTTCACTGATTTATTCTACATATTCTAAAGCAGCCCGTAGCTATTATATATTCTTCTTTTGACGGAGACGCAATAAAAAACGTCTAATGTCTCAGACAATCAAATCTTTGGTCATTATGAGATGTGAATTTCCCAGTGCTCACTTTAATAAACTGTTAACCAAGTGATGTTTGCTGCTAGCTCAGATGCTATTATATCGAGTTCAGGGGCAAAGCAAAAAACATTGATTACTTTGTCTAATTTCTGTGTGCGTGTGTGTTTGTGTGTGTGTGTGTGTGTGTGTGTGTGTGTGTGTGTGTGTGTTTCCAGAGCAACGATGCCTCAGGGAGTGCATGGAACTGGATGTACTTCATCCCCCTCATCATCATTGGCTCCTTCTTCATGCTCAACCTGGTGCTGGGCGTGTTGTCAGGGTAAGTGTCTATTTGTGAGAGAGTGCGTTTGACAAAGATAGTGTAAAGAAAATTAATTTTGAAATCTTTATTTAGTGTTTGTTAGTTTATCGTATGTATACCCCACTAATAATGCAAAATGTCTACATGAAAAGGGTCCACTAAGTTTGTGTGGTGTGTGTCCATGTGTGTGTCCCTGCAGGGAGTTTGCCAAAGAGAGAGAGCGTGTTGAGAACAGGAGTGAGTTCCTGAAACTCAGAAGACAGCAGCAGATTGAAAGGGAACTTAATGGTTACCTGGAATGGATCTGCAAAGCTGGTATGTACAATGTACTATTTGTGTGATTCATTTTTCACACACAAAGAAACATACAACCATAAAAAGACATTGCAAAACCTGTTGTATTGTATCATAGTACATTTTGTCCCCAAGATTTCAATTGTCAATTCATCAGGTATGTTGTAGATCTAGATATTTTTAATGCATATATTATCAAACAATTTTGAAAATGGGTGCACCTATGTTATTAAAGCAACATTTTCTGCGTGTGCTTATCTTTTTTTATTTTATTTCTGGATCTCACTGTGAAGCAGCTGCAGAAAATGATGACCTGTAGTCACTGGGGTAATATTCCCTCAAACAGTTACGTATTAGCTGAGGGGGGGCGATGTTTTAAAGCAACATTTTGACATTTTTTTGTCAGTCAAGAAACTTAAATGATTTACTGGATGATAAATTGCATTTTATTTGCAAGAAATAAAATAAATAAATTGGCTTTGTAGCAGTGAAATAGTGTAGTTTCAAGCACACTGGCTCCTTTACAATCACGATTAACAACCAACAATTGAATTATGAAGCTTCATATTGTATCTACTGTATACAGATGTATCTTCTCCTATTCTGTCTTTTTGGTACCAATATTAGTGATGTTGTCTCCTGCCTTTCACGTTGTACTGTATACATTCAGTATCTCGGTGACACATGTCTACTGGAACCTACCATACCCCCTGGGGATCTACAGTATAGCTATAGCTCTCCGTACAGTGTTATACAAACAAACTTGAATTATTGACCATCTACTTGTGCAGTTAAATGTGAACCGCCTCGATTAACATCGCTCTGCCAAGGATTAAAAACAAACACTTGCTTGGCTGCCTGGATAGAGAAGACACGACCTTTGCCTGTAGGTCTCTTTCACTCTTCCTTTTCACTGTGACCCATCTGCTGAGGGCAGGAAAGATGTAGAGAAGATAAGAGGAATGGAGGGTTGGATGGTGGATTCTGGAAGGAGCGAATAAAGGGGCAGATAGAGAGGACAGACCTTTGATCTTCTTGAAAAGACGATCTACATAAAAACAAGGAGGGAAGGATGAGTAACAAGCCCAGGTGCAGGCCAAAGACATTGTTTTCAGTTTTAATTAAAGTGAGAAATGATAATCGATGATTAAAAAAACCGGACTGACTAATATTGTGGAAGTCATCAAATATAAATTTAATGTGGTTATATACTGTATTAACATTTTCGTTTCATGTGTGTTTTGCAGAAGAGGTTATCTTGGCGGATGATGAAAATGAAAATGATTATGATGGTATGAATTTGCTGCTCTTGCTAATAGATTTAGCACATCCAAGCACATCCAGACTGTTGTGTAATGGAATAGATACATGCTTTTTTCTGTTACAGGGTCTCGTAGGAGAGCCACAAAGAACCATAAGAGCAAAGCTGAGCTTCTAAACCCAGAGGAAGGAGAGGGAGATCTGGCAGTAGGTAAGATGCATTCTCTCGCTCTCGCTCTCTATCACTCTCTCTCTCGCTCTCTCTCTCTCGCTCTCTCTCTCTCTCACAAACACGCGCACACACCAAAGGCAAACCACAGGAACATACAGATGCTATCTTATCTTGCATATCAGCATTACTTGACCCTGCTCTCCTTCCCCCTCCTTCCCTCTCCTCTCCTCTGCTGCTCTGCACTTTTCTCCTCATGTTACATTTTTTTCTCCTCTCCTCAACCCCCCTCATCTTTCCACCTTTCTTCTTTCTAACCTGCCCTTGCTGCCTCCTCCCTTCTTCTCTCCTCCATCCCTCTTTCTCTAGCCTTTTCATCCAAAGCATCCAATCCATTCTCCTCCTGTTCCTGTTTTCTCAATAGAAAAAGGATTTTATTTTTGTCCTGTGTGTAGTTCTATATGTTATGTACTCGACATGTAATTTGGACAGCACAACAGAAAGCCTAATCTGTCTACCTACATGTTAAGTCATGGAAATATGGGGACCTATATAATCTACCTAATGTGTCATCATTAGTGTATATGCTCAAGCACAGCATTTTGTATTTGTGTATGATCTTGTTACCTACTGTACCTCCGACTATGTCTAATTCAAAAATCAGGGGAGCAGATGACACTGACGCTTTTGTGTGCAGTGTTGCTTTTCCCAGATCCCAAATGTACACAGCCACTGCTAACTTCCCCGCGCAGAAAATGATACACCATGTTACCTTGCTTATCCTTCCAGGTTCACCGTTTGCCCGTGCCAGTTTGAAGAGCTCCAAGCTCGAAGGATCAACTTTCAAGCGGCGGGAGCGGCGCCTGCGCTTCTTTATCCGGCACATTGTGAAGTCCCAGGCCTTCTACTGGACCGTACTGTGTTTGGTGGGCCTCAACACGCTGTGCGTGGCGGTAGTGCACTACGACCAGCCAGAACCACTTTCTGATTTTCTGTGTGAGTAGGAGGGCGAGGGATACATGCACAGATTATCTCTACAAATGGGCAAATTCTCTCATCACAGATTACTGGAAGGGAGAGGGTGAGCACATTCTTAAGTAAATGTGACTACATCCATGAAAGAGCCTACCCACCGCTTAACGCAAGAACATCCAAACAAATAATGTCCTCCTCTTGCACAGGTTCTCACTGTGTTTCTCTTACACTCTTTTTACATATATGTGTATAGCACATACACACATACAGGCACTCACAAACAGTATAACATTTTTGAAATTAGAAACAAAATACAAACAAGCAAATTATAAATTGCTAACAAATACACTACAAAATGTGATAACCAGAGCGCGCGTTGAAATCAAATGCAGTGTTTTATATTTTGAAAAACAAATAGGAAACATAAGACCAATGGTTTGCAAAAATGAAAAGAATACTGGATACATGCATGGGTGTACAGTTTAGACACTTTCCACAACTATAAACTGACCTTTCTCTCACAATAGCCGGAACAAAAGAATGAATTTGATTTGGATTCCAGAGTAAACCACTTTGTGATTCAGACTCGTTTTGAATGTTACAGGACTAAGGTAAGGATTGGTTCACTGGTTTATACTTCACCCAAATGGTGTAACCCAGGCTACAAAAACACCACAGTGAGAGGCTGAGCTCAGAGGATGTGTGAAAAAATATCCTTGCTAATTTAAAATATAAAAAATGAAGAACTTTAATGTATTTTGATACGAATTACAGATTACCTTTTAAATACAAAATTGCAAAGTAGCATTTTGTATTTCAAATGCATACTTAAATACATGTATAGTGAAACACTGCCGTTTGGTTGGGTGGATGGATGGATAATTGCCTTGCAAATACAGGTTGAGATTGATGGTCTCCTCTCACGTTGGAGCTCCTCCTCTTCACCCCTTGTCTTCCTCCCTCCATGTAGACTTTGCTGAATTCATCTTCCTGGGGATATTCTTGACAGAGATGTTTATAAAGATGTATGGCCTGGGCAGGCAGGCCTACCTTAACTCCTCCTTCAACTGCTTCGACTGCATTGTGAGTCCCACTGCACTTCAAGACACACACCCGCACAAGGAACCCAACAAACGCGCAAACTCACAAGCAGTGAGTTTGCGCATGTGCACACATGTGCAAACATAACTGTACATGCACACGTGGGCCTAACACACACGCAAACACACGACACTGAACACAACAAACAGAAATGCATCGATGATTTGCTGATGTGTGCACATTGTGTGCTCATTATGATGAATAACCACATGCTTGCGCGTGCTTGTGTTTGTATTAGGTGATATGCGGTAGTATATTTGAAGTACTGTGGTCAATCATCCAGCCGGGCACGTCGTTTGGCATCAGTGTGCTACGAGCTCTCAGGTTATTGAGGATTTTCAAAGTCACCAAGTGAGTCAATTGTAATATAGTTTTATTATTTCTTATATTCATATCAAGGACATAATATTACACTCATGTTAACCCCAACTAAACAGACATACTTTCTGTCTCTGTTTGTCAGGTACTGGGCATCTTTGCGTAACCTCGTTGTCTCTCTGCTCAACTCCATGAAGTCTATCATCAGCTTGCTCTTCCTGCTCTTCCTCTTCATAGTTGTCTTTGCCCTGCTGGGCATGCAGCTCTTCGGAGGACAGTCAGTGCTGTTTTCCTTTACCTTGGCTTCCCTCTCTCTGTGTCTCTCTCTTTCTCCTCCTCTCCTTCCCTTTTTTAATAGTCCTCCTTTCATTTTCTACTAAGAGATTGGTTTCTGTTAATTGCCAGGTTGACCAAGTCATTTTTTTGAGTTGTTTTACAGACAGCTATCTGTTGTGCTTTATAATGCGTTTTGTTCTCTTTTTCCTTCCTCTCCTTTCCTTTCCTTTTTCTGCATTTGTCCTCACGCATCTCCCTTCCAACTCTCTCTCCTATTTGTTTTTTATCTTTCCCTGCTAGGTTTAATTTTGAAAATGGCACTCCTCCAACCAACTTCGATACCTTCCCCGCAGCAATAATGACAGTGTTCCAGGTGAGCAGAGGAGACGATGTACTGTAAAGGGGAGGGAGGGAAGCAAAGGCTGGTTTAGGGAGGGAAGCAGAATGGTAGGAGAAGATGAGGACTCGATTAGGACTAAACGGTTAAAGGAATAAAGAGGATTTTCACAAGAGGAAGTCATATAAAATGAAGAATTCTACTTTTTAATTCTTAAATGTCATTAGTCAAAAGCATAATTGTGCTAAATCTTGTCTAAATGTACAAGGTGTGTGGGTGTCTGAGAGAGGCTGAGTGTGTGTTTTGACTTTAGCATTTTAAATGAATACATATTGTGTCTAGGTGTACAGTATGTACTCCATATCAAATCATCAATCAATGATCAAATCACTAAATGTCCTTGAAGTTGGCATGGCCTCGTCTTACTATTTGTATATGTGTGTGTGTGTGTGTGTGTGTGTGTTTGTGTGTGTGTGTGTGTGTGTGTGTGTGTGTGTCAGATCCTGACCGGAGAGGACTGGAACATGGTGATGTACGATGGCATCAAGTCTCAGGGCGGAGTCAACAAGGGCATGGCCTTCTCTGTCTTCTTCATTGTACTCACACTTTTTGGCAACTGTATCCCTTAACAGTGAAGTTATAAAGAAGCACACGTGCGCACCAAACACTCACACACATACATGAAATGAAGACATTTGCAGGTATGTTTTACATTTTAGTTTGAGTCGCTCACCTTAGATTGAATACACAGCCATGCAAATGCGGATGCATATGTACATACACAGATATTTACATTACATTTTACATTTTTTTTAGTTCATCTTAATCACCATAGTGCGCAACCTGTACCACATAGTTTGGTTTGTGAGCCAGTTGTTTTAGTCAGTTACTGTATGTGCATGTTGTATGCGTATGTTCCAACAAACTCCCACATTACGGATTTCCTTTAACGCTGTGTTCAGACACTCTGCTGAATGTGTTCTTGGCCATCGCTGTGGACAATTTGGCAAACGCGCAGGAACTCACCAAGGTTCACTACAGTCCAGTTTTACTTAACGTCCCAGTGGTGTTTCTTTTCTGAATTCTAAAAACTACAGGAGTTATGCTCCTCTATTCAATGAATTCTTTCCGTAACCCTCATTTATATTATTCTCCACTCATTCATCTCTTGCTTTTGATTCCCCTCCTAATCTCTCTCTCTCTGCAGGATGAACAGGAGGAAGAGGAGGCTGCCAGTCAGAAGATCGCCCTGCAGAAAGCCAAGGAGGTGGCTGAAGTCAGCCCACTGTCTGCTGCCAACCTCTCCATTGCAGCGTGAGTTTCTGTATCTATTATTCCGTGTGCTCTTGTTTTTGTATCCATTTTGAAACATTTTCACACCAGGCAGGAAATTTTATGGCAGAACATTTGCACAAATCTTTAAATAAACTCATTCATCAACTAGGAGTCAAGCCCTTACTCGGGATTCGGAACCTTGGGGAGAACACTAAGTATCACACTTACACAACGAATTGTTCTGAGGAAAATTGTTAATGAATTTGTCATCTGTGTAAGTTCGGACCTTTACCACATTACTTCATCAGGTATCAGTCTGACACTGGGGATGCTATTATAAAGAGCTTTGTATATCACAGTGAGCCTCATACAACTTGACCCACTTCAAAAGATGATATCACAAAATCAACCTAAAGCACTCTCTGTGATCTCTTTCATGTGCTCATTTAGCAACACTGTTCATTTTCTTAAAATATTTTTAGTGTTTTACATCCATAGGTTGGCATGCATGTTTTTTTAATCTAATAACAGTAAATTTAGCAACTAAAAAATGTATATACATGCTTTTTTCTCCTTTCCTCTGTCAGCTTCTCCTTCTCTGTCTCTTCTCTTCATTTTATTTCTCTTTCTCTTTGTCACGCTCTTTTGTGCATACTAAAACACACACGCACACACACACACACACACACACACACACACACACACACACACACACACAAGCCAGTGTTGGATTGATCTGGGCCAGCCCTCCTCTGGTCAGGAGAGTCAGAGTCTTTGATCTCTTTTCTCTTTATACACAGGAGTCTCTCCTTTCACTCCTGGTAAAGTTCACACACTCTCACTCGTAGAGTCACACACACTCCACATCGGGGCTTGTCTGTAAAAAAGCACAACAGGGGAGCCCAAGACACACACACACAACAGGTACACGCAGTCCTGACCTTTACCGCTTTGATACATCAGCCTATGTCCACTGTATATCACACACACACACACACACACATACACACATTATCGCACACAGATCACACAAACAGATGCAGTGAACAAACACGCCTTTGAGTTAATTATTAAATTATCTATGTAGAAACATACGCGTGCTCATAACATATTCCTCATTTCGTGAATCGCACTTCTTGTTACTGTATGTGCTCTGTGTACTGAACTTCACTGTGCTGTGAGAATTTGTGTCTGTCTATAAGTAAGCATTATTTTAGCTGGGAGTCCTATTAAGGTTAAATATTTATTTTTCAACTGTGTGTGTGTGTGTGTGTGTGTGTGTGTGTGTGTGTGTGTGTGTGTGTGTGTGTGTGTGTGTGTGTGTGTGTGTGAGAGAGAGAGAGACAGAGAAATAGAGAAAGAGAAGAGTGTGCATTAGTTTAATTAGAAATCTACATTTGCATCTACCCAGAAAACTGGCCACCTGTGCATAACTGCATATAGAAAATATGACAGGTGTCTCTACATGTTGCTTAATCCTTTTGTATTTTAAAAACTAATAAGCTAAGGTAGAGTTGAGAGTAGAGTCTTGGATTAGATTTTAGTAAACTCTTTTTTTTTTTAAGTGTGTATCACAGTACTAGTGATACAGGGCTGCAGTGTACATTACATTCCACTGTATTAGTCTAAATCCCAATCCCTCATTTCTGTAGTTTTAAAAAGGAAAGACATTGAAATTCCAAAGGAGATAGTCCTCATTTTTTTCCAAGTACCAAGCAGCGATTTTAAAATTGGGGACGTCAGTGATGCATGAAAAACCTTTTAAGCAGATATTCTATGGTAGATTCAGGATGGAGGCTGCCATGAAGGCTACATAACACCCAAGGAACCGTTGCAAGGCTTCATAACACTAACTAGTACTCTCAAAGTGACAATGCAGTGCACCCTTAAACAGTCATGCAATCTAAACAGATTTCAGGGATACAGTAGCAATTTAGTAAATCAGTTATTAATCACTTAACTCTGAGTCCCACCACAGTGTTTTCAGTAGTTCATGCATTACGACTTGTGTAATGTGTGTGTATACTAAACCAGCTAAACTGCATGTTCTCCTTATTTTTTTTAAACTCTTTGTATCATTTATCTTCATCAGCACAGGCTTATGAGTACATTTTAGTGCAATATATCTGCAACATGCACACAAATCGCAGTTTCAAATGCATGCTCTCATGAACGAAAGATCATAATTAATAGGGATTTTTGAAAGTGAAGAAATGCTTTTGAAGTTTACTTTTTGTAGTGTAATGTTGTCTACTCTCTCTAGGGATATTAGATTTAAAAGAGGAAGAATTTGAAAAAAGAATTGTAAAGGTGAAACGAGAAAAGGGCAAATGGTACTCCTTTATAAATAATAGAAATAGTGGAGAAAAGGGAAATAAAGAAATGATGAATTTGTCGTGCAAGAGTGGAATTAAGTCGTAAAAAGATATAAAGATATAAATTTTAAATTAAAGATAATGTACAGACCAATAGGCACATCAGAGATACAGCTAGGAGTTGAGAAAGATATTGTAAAAGATGCAAAGAATGATCAGAACAGAACAGAACAGAACAGAACAGGGCAGGGTAAGTGAGTGATGCAAGAAAGATGAAATTTGTGAGACTGCAAAAAGGAGGACAATGAAAAACAAATAGGATTGTTTTCAGACATAGAACAAATTGTAGAGGTGAGTGTGTGTGAATGTCGAGGTGCATGCGTTTTTGTGTGCGTGCGCGTGTTTGTGAAGGGTTGCATTCCAAAATGATAAATCTTTCTGGCAAAAGTGTTACCAGTTATTGAGATTTGTTCAGTTTTTCCATTTCAGGAATGGATTTAAATTTTACAGAACATTTTCTTTGAATAGTGAGCATTTTTCAGGGTAGGCAGACTGGTTTTGAAATGGTGGATGGATAGCCCATTTTGGAATGAAATCCTCCTTCTGTCTGTTCTTTCGTGCCATCTCACTCACCAGCTGTTTCCCTCCTCAGCAACAAAGTACACAGTGAGTGTCACAACGCTACCGACCCCTTTCTGGACTGGTATTTATTTATTTGTTTATTCATTTCTGAATCCCTTCTGTTTATTGACTTTACAACCATTCCTCGCTTTCTTTTGTGTTTTACAACACCCTCCTTTCCTTGTCCCTTTGTTCTTAACTCTTTTATGAATTACATTCTTGCTTTTCTTTAGCTGTTGTTTGTTTTGGCTTATTTTGAAGAGTACATTTTCTGTTGCCTGCACTTCGCAGTACGGCTGTTGCTTTACTGTGGTTGACTGTTGGCCCTGAGAGAAATGGGAGTTAAAGTTGATTACTCACAGGAGTTTTGGAGGGTAAGAAAGGAGGTGGACGCTGACAGTTTTTGGGCGTTTCTGTATCCAGTGATTGAAAGACTGCCCAGACAGTCTAGCCAATAACAGATTATTGTGATCATTGTGACATTGCCAAACATCCACTTAAGCTCAGTGGGAGTTTTGGGGTGCCATTTTGGCTTTTTGTCCTGCATAAAACCTGTTCATTAAATTGTAAATACTTCAGTTTCGGTAGGTTAATTATAAAATATTACCAAATTCTGACCTTGCCTCAGTGTTACCCTCCATTTTGTGTCCCCACATGGTTTACCAAAGTAGGGCTGCCCTGCCCTGTGCTTTGGCAGGCTGTGTAGACACCCTGAACCTTGTTCTGTTGAGCTGCCTTGTTCTATAGGTCCAGCCAAATGACCCTTTAAATGTCTGTGGCCCCTAGTGTGTCTTTATGTCCTGGCTATTTATGTACTTATATTTTGGTGTTGGTTTTCACATCATTCTCATGTCTTTGTGTGTATATTAGCACAGCAATTTATGTCTCTGAACAGGCCTTTAAAGCTGTCAATCCCATCCTCCCTCTCCACCCTGTTTCATTTTGCAGTAAGGAGCAGCAGAAGAACCACAACAAGGGAATCAGTAAGTCAGTGTGGGAGCAACGCACCAAGGAGCTGAGGAAGCAGACTCTGGCATCCAGCCGTGAGGCCCTCTATAACGAGCTGGACCCTGACGACCGCTGGAAGGCAAGGACAGGGAGGGAGGAGCACAACAATGTAAAGGACAAGGCAAACAAAGGCCCCTAGACTTGTGCTATCAGTGTACACAAGTGACGGCAATTATGATGATGAAGATGATGATGATTATTTATTTATTAATAGTAGATTTAGTAGATTTAGTAATCTATATGTTGACTGGACAATGCCAAATGTGACTATAATCTACAGTTACAATGTTTTCTCACAGAGAAATCTTTCACTTTTTGTCTTGCTAGAAAGACTTGTAAAGTATAACTTTATATTGTAACTCCTCTCTTCTGTATCTTTAATCTTTCCCTCTATGCTGCCTCTCTATCCTCTGCTTTACTCGCAGGTGAACTATTCACGGCACATCCGTCCAGACATGAAGACCCACCTGGATCGACCCTTGGTGGTTGACCCCCATGAGAACCGCAACAACAACACCAACAAGACCACTGCCAACAATACAGACCTCTGCTTCAGCCAGCACCATCCCACTGACGAGCTCCACAGGCAAACACGCCTCCACGAACATGGTGGGCAAGTAGGAGGCGGTGGCGGAGGAGGCTCTGGTCCAGTCAGGCCTCCCTTGGAGCGTGGGGAGTCCACAGAGAGCAAGCGAAGCCATAAAGGTGAGCACCACCACCACACCTCTCACGTCCGATTGGATGCTACAGTTATTCCCGGGCCAGGCTCGGAGGAGAGGCCGTCCAGGCGCCATCACCACACCCGGAGTGGCAGTCGAGGGGGAGGGCAGTCAGAACACAGGAGGCCCAGGTCACATCGAAAGAATGCAGAAGACGGTGAGGATGGCAGTGGAGGAGCTGGAAAAACAGGGAGACACAAGAGCAAAGGGGTGGACGGAAGTGGAGAAGGAGGAGAACAGGAGGGAGCTGGTGATGGCAGCGAGAGGAGGCCAAGAAGAAATCGCCATGGCAACCAAATGGAGGGCGAGGGGAAGAGGATGTGCCAGCACAGAAGGAAGTATGTCCAAAGCATGTGGCTGTGGATATGTTGAAATTTCAATTGCAACAAAAACATTTTTGGATATTCATGTAACTCATGTTTTGGTCTCATGATGATTATATCTTCCCTCTTCTTTGTACTGATATTTTGTCTATGCTCCTGTCACACCGATCCATTTCTCATTACCTCGCTCTGGATATCGTCCTTTCCCTTCTTTTTCTATCAATTATCTTTTTCTTCTCCTTCCTTTTTCTAGGGATTGCAGTGTCCCTAACCTCTCTACCACACGGCCCATCCAAAAAAGCCTCTCTAGGCAAGACAGCCAGTACAGCGAGGATATGGACAACCTCATGAATACCAAACTGGTGTCTGGCTCTACCCCACCTAGGGAGGGTCACCCTAATCCAGTTGCCAGCCACACTGTAGCCCCTGGCTTCGGATCGGCCCTCCATCTTGCCAACAGCTGCACCCGTGGGAGTTTGGTCACATTAGATAGCTATGGGAACATCGGACATCACCGTGCCAACAGTGTCATCCGGCTGCCCCACCCTGACTACACAACAATAGACATGCCAGTTTTTCCATCCTCCAATGCCATCTTGCAGGGTGAGGGCAAGATGAATATGTGTTCATTTTCATCTATCATCTCGTTTCTTCTTTAACTCCCTTCCTAAATAACAAACTTACATCTTCGCCTCATTATCCCTCTTTTTTTTCTCTCCCTCCTCTGATCCAGTCAATAAGAATGCCAACACTGAGCCTTTGCCCACGAAGGAGGATAAGGACGACGACGACGACGAGAAGGGAGGTGAAGGAGGTCCGAGGCCCATGCCTCCCTTCAGCTCCATGTTCATCCTGTCCACCACCAACCCGTAAGTGGAATGATTACAAATACATGCAGACACACTCAGCTATACTATACTGTATGAACCAACAAAGGCTGACAAAAGGAACACACACTTGAGGCATTCACCCCATATTAGTTTCTTGTTTATCTATGGATTCAGAGCTAAATCCTCGATGGAAAATGGATCTACTATAAAGTCACAGCTACAAGACTTGCATGTAGAGGCAGAGAACACTTACAGTAAAACAGCAAATATCTTATACTTACAAAGCAGATCTAATGTTATCCATAGCACAAACACAAGAGGAGAAAAATGTGTTTGTCCACCCCCAGGTTTCGACGGGCGTGTCACTACATCTGCACCCTGCGTTATTTTGAGATGTGTATCCTGCTGGTTATTGCCATGAGCAGCATTGCCCTGGCTGCTGAAGATCCCGTCTGGCCCGAATCCCCTCGCAACAATGTAAGAAATTTACCATCTTAACACGATGCCTATTTTTGGTTTTTATCATATTTTCTGGTTTGCCTTTTTAGTTGGGGTGTCACTCCAGTCCTCTACCTGGACCAGTGAAAACAAATAAAATAAATCATATGAAGTATAACATAAAACATGTAAATAAAGGACTTAAATCCCCAACCATTATTTTGATTGTCAGAGGACATTTCAGAAGCCAGAGTGAGACAAACTCATAAATTCCTTTCGCACAACATGTTTATATGGGTATAATAAACAGTTACACTATCATTTGGAAGTACTGTTTTTGATACATGTACTCAACATAATATGGATTAGATGTTTGATACAATCTCTTTTCATATACTAATAAAATAATGTCAAATACTACAATAGACTGTATGTATAATACTGTATTATCTTTTAATTAGAATACTGTATCTTTTAATTAGAAATAATAATCATAATGCACACCCATCCTGTCACTCTTTTCCACTAGCTGGATGCAGTAGCAGATCATTCCCTCTTTCTCTTTGTACAGGTTCTACGCTATTTTGACTATGTCTTCACAGGAGTGTTCACATTTGAGATGCTGATAAAGGTAGGATAATATCACGAATCAAGAATAAACAATTTACTCCAGAAGTACTGGAACCCCAGGTCAAATGAGGATTGAACACTTTTTTATTGAACACTACGGTCAAATTGCACATCCACACCCAGGGGCTCACATCTCATAATCATGCTCTAATTTTCTCTTGTAGATGGTGGATCTGGGGTTGGTCTTGCACCAGGGCTCTTATTTCCGGGACTTGTGGAACATCCTTGACTTTATAGTGGTTAGTGGTGCTCTGGTGGCCTTCGCCTTCACGTAAGTCTCCCTCCTGCCTCCCCTTGTCCTCTCCTCTCTTTCCTCCTTGCTCCTCCCTATCTGCTGCCTGTCTACTGCCTCACTGGCACCTTGGAGTACAGCCTCCCCTGTTCTTCTCTACATACCCATTGCTTATTTTTGGGCTCTCTTGGCCTCCCCTTTCTCTTCCTCTCCGTCTGACTTCTGTTCTTTCATTTCTCTCTCACATTTTCTCTCACTCTCTTGGCATTTCTCCATTGTCTTGTCTCCTGTCCACTCCTCCATTAAACTCTTTACTATCTACTTTTGCAAATGGCCAGTCCTCTACAGATGGCCATTTCCTCTGCCTTTTCTCTCTCATTCAACTTTGCGCCCACAGTCCTGCCATTTCTAAGCCCCACCACCAACCCCCTGCACCCCTACATGGTATAAAATAGTATCCCAGCCTTTCCTTCCTACCCATCTCTTCTTCCCCCTGTGAGAGGTGAGGACCACCCTTTGCACCTGTAACCCTTTAGTGCCCAGGGCGTTCTAGTATTAACTGCCCCATGCAAAGCCAGGCCAGGTCATGCTGAGCTCGCTCCCAAAAATCTCCACACCCATCACCACGACAAAGCAGGTACTTTAAACCCTATTTAATCTGCATGACTGTGGGGACAGGTACAGTTACATTTGCGTAACTCGTTTAAGGTAGGACAAAGCATGAATTGTGGGTTTTGGGAGTTGCTGTCCTGCTTTTGCATGGTTGAGAAGAATATAAAGTGAAGCAGACCTGTAGGACTGCAGTCAATGTTAAATGTAATGTTCTATTGGTATAGTTTGAAGACATACGGTTCAGTAAGTCTATGATGGTAATGCTGTAACTCCTGACACAATTTCTCACACAGGTCATCTGCAGAAACATAAGGTTGCGCTTGATCCTATTTCATGACTTTAATATCTGTATTTTCAGAAAACGGCAACATCCGTGCATTCAGGCCCCACAGATGTTTAGATTTTGTGGTCTTGTGTGTGGGGTACACCTGAGTGGGGTAAGGGGGTGTGGGGTTATTATAATAGGTCTGGAAGATGCAATAAGCATTCTCACGTGGAGACCACGATACTCTGGCAGCTGGATAGAGTATTTTCTATCAAAAATTAGAAAAGGAGAAAAGGATTTACTAGTTACATTCAGTAGGTGACCGTTTGTGATTTCCTTCAAAGCAAATCTGCCATGGTATGAGCTTAGCACAATTTTAACTGGCTTTAAATGTCAGCGTTCATTGTCATTGAGTCTGTACAGAAGTGTGACACACTAGCCTATTAACCACTTAGGTAAGAAACTTGCGTACCATTCATGCTAGTCTCTGTATCATGAATTTTAACATTTTGTTTTTTTCAGTCCTCTGAAACCATGTTCGCATATTCCTTCAGGCCCCCAAGATTCAGCAGGTTGCTTCAAAAAACTTGGAGTCCAGATTCCCAAGACCCGTTTTTGTTGTTGTTTATGTTGCATTGCTTTGACAGCTGAATACAGAAGAAATTTGACCAGTGAGATGATAAATTACCACACATTTCCTGAATTTGAGATACTTGAGGCCAAAGGACCGTTTTCATCGATCCAGCTGTGTTTTCAAATTTCAGTGGAAGTGAACCGAAATGAAACTGAGACTTGAAATGAAACTTTTGTAGACTCAGTCAATGCAGATGGTCTGCATCCATACACTCATAAGGTCTCCATATGCATGTATATCAAAATTTAAATGTTTAGATGACATAAATAATTGATTTCTGCATAATGCATTCGATAAACTATACTTTTTTACCAGCTTAACTCTTGATGACTTTGAGTCATAAGCTGATAGGTTTCCCCTTTGCAAATGTCCTGAGAAAAACCCCTCCACTTTTCATTTTCCCAGCATGGTATCTCCTAACATTGTCCCTTCATTGCACCTATGATAGAATTTGGACCTGATCACTCAGCTTTCAATGTACCTAAACTGCAGTGAAGCCTAAAGTTACTGATTATAGTCAAAGTAATGTTGAATAAAAGGCTGTCCCAAGTTAGAATTCACTCCTCTCCCTCCTTCGCTTTTTTGTCCATCTTTTCACCTCTTTCATCATTTATAGCAATTCCCAAAATCTCTTATACATCTCCCCCCTCACCCTTCTAGCCTCAGAAAAAGTCCACACAATAGTATTCTTTCAGAGTTCTTTCTCTGAATACGAGGAAGAAAAGATCCCACAAAATTACGAATTTGTAAAAATGCTTCTTTCAACCTCATTCTAACCATGCTCAATACGGAGTTACTATGAATTCTTAAAATCTCCGGACCAGATATTTGTAAAAAAAACAAAAAAAACAAGGGTTACCAGCTTCCACACTTACCAGCATTTACATAGAAGGAAAAATCCACCATTACATAATTTGATATTTATCATTAGTTTGTGAAGCAATGCATTAACGGTAATTTTGAAGAATTATTTTAATATATTGTTTTGTGGTTGGAGCCACAGTCATTTCTTTATTAATTCTATGTCCTATGGCTGCATTGCATGATGGTACATTAACACTACTGTCAATAGATGAATTAGTGTCTCTGAACAGAAGACACACAAACGGAATGTTTGCCACAGATGTTTGCAACCACTGCAAACGACGCTGCCGTCAAATTCCTTGTAGCTGTGTTAGAACTGTTTCAACGCGATCTCACATAGTCTAGGTTTTGCAGCTTATCCATAAAGAGTGCACTCTTTGAATGAAGAATTTGCAGAGTAAAAAAAAACCAAAACCCTGTAACATCTACTACTCCTTTGTACTGTTGTACATTGTTAGTGATTCCAGGTCAGCATGAATAAAGAAAGCATAAACATGGCAGGTGCTCCAGGGTTCTAGTGGTGGTGCCCCATCTGTAAGACTGGATTTTACCCCAGTTACCCCGCTTTCTGAATCATCTTTGTGTGTTTTCTGACTAACACTCTTCCCGCTAATTTAGATTTAATCTAAATGTGTATGTGGTACACATAGGCCTGTCTGTGTTCCTGTTGGTGTGTATATTATCTGTGTGCTTCTGTCCTTAACTCTGTGTCCTCTAACCTCTTTGTGTTACATATTTATATGTTGGTCAACTTTACAAGTGTCTGTATTTCATCTCTCTCTGACTAATTCTGTACTTCCCAAGGAATTGTTCTGTATAGATGAATGAGTAGATTACTTTGCTGTGACAAAATGGTAAAAGTGAGGCAAAATTACTGGACAAAAAATCATGAAAATAATAAAAGAGCAAATAAAAGCAGCACAACAGCTGAACATATTTAAATCGTTTTTAGATGAATGAATACGTAAAGTTAATATGATTAATAAATGAGTACCAGAGAGAGAGAGAATTTTAATGGCAAGTCTGGTACGTACTGTATGTTAACATAAAGACAACCAATCAATTAAACCAGTTCAACCAATAAAACCTGATTTAGCTATGATAGGGGTTAACGACACTAATGGTCCATGGGGAGATCTGAACCAGTCAGAACAGACTATACACATCCAGATAGTGGCTTAATTCAATTGGTGGAAATCAAAAAGTACTCCAGAAATGCTCAGCAGTCTCATTGGAGATGTTTATCGCTCCTTTAATCCAATTAGTCTGGTCTGAGGCCTGCTGGTGTCTTGGACCGCTTGAGCCACTGTCCTGCACATTTCTGCAGCCGGATTGAGCTTAATGTCTAGACAGGCTTCCAAGACGGAGACACTTGCATGGTAGCTGACAAAGTTTGGTAAGATTGTGGTGGAATTAGAATACTTTAAATTATTAATGAAATTAAGCAATTATTAACAATTAATTCAGTGGTATTTTCCAGATGAAATGATAATACCAGTAAAAGTTGCTGCTAGATGCGACATCTAGCTTGTAGCAATAAAATGTCAGTGATGAAGGCAGTCGTTTGGTGTGTATGTTTGATTTGGTATCAGTAGTCTGTGGGTGGGAGGGTTGATCTAACAAAAAGCAGGCCTTTTGTTCTCTTTTTTTCTCTTTCTGTATCTCATATGGATGTTTTCCCTCAAAATCCTTCCTTTCTCTGTGTCCCATTCTGTTTCTCTCTCCCACCCTGTGTCTTTTTTTTCTCTCTCCCTTTGTCTCACTGTCTCTCACCCCTTTCTCATCTCTCTATTTGGACCACCAACAGCGGCGGCGGGTAAAGTTCTCTTTCTTTTTCCTTCTCATTTCTCCTTCTGCACTCTCGGTGCCTGTTTTTCTGACCACACATCTCTTCCTTTTTCATCCATCCCCCATCACAGTTGACTTCTGTACTTGTCTATTCTTTCCTTCTTTCCATTGTTCACCATGGAACAGCTCTGACTCAAACACAACTAAACCTCAAGTTAACCTTCATCAGGTTCTCAACTGAATGTCTAAGATACCATGTGATATTTTGTGCAAATACTGTGGAACCCAAGAGTGGTGTGATCATGCGTGCACACATGCACACACACACACACACACACACACACACACACACACACACACACACACACACACACACACACACACACACACACACACACACACACAAACACACACACACACACGCGCGCAGACACCTAGAGCCTACTCGCACACAACCACCAGCAGTCTACCATCTGGTGTAACAGCTGTAAGACACATGCAGCTCTACACACAGCTGCCTTCTCCCCTAAGGACCACAATTACTGACCTTTGACCTGCACCCGGAGCTGAGGAATTTAGAAAAATCAATTTTCCATCAAAAAAGAAAAAAACAAAAAACTGATCGAAAGTTTTCCGTGATACTAAGAAGTTACCCAGTTTTATTTAAAGGTGCTATATGTAAGTTTTTTGCGATTGCTACATAGCCAACATTAGGATTATCGGCTGATTACTTACCAGTCTAGAAGAAATGTTGCGAGTTTAGCATCAAACTTCATTACTTTACCCCCCAACAGCTGTTTCCAGCTGTGGAAAACAGGTTCCGTGTTAACTCTTGTTTTGTTTCTATTTCCGTCAATTCTTTTCTTCTACTGAAGTTAGCATGCTACCCAGCTAGCCCCAGCCCAGACAGCCCATCTCGTCACTTTCTAATAGCAAGTCACAGTATTGTCTAGTCTGCAACATGAGAGGATGAAGAAGTAGCACTGCTCAGATGGTGTATTCTGACCTCTTCTCCTGTAAACACAACGATGGCTGAAGCTCTTGGCACGCGACCATCACTACCCCCTGCTACCAGCAAGAAAACACATTTGGTGTCAGAGAATACTTACATATAACACTTTTAAGTAAACAGGTAGCCCACTTTTAGCATCAGTTAACTGAGTATTGATTCTTTAGAATCTGATTAAATTTAATTTAGTAAAGTACAGAATCATTTTTAACTCATTTTTTTTGCATTTTGAGCTATGTGAAGAGTGCTCAGTGCAACTGAAATATTAATTCCTCTTCCCTCACACATGTACCTAGAAATCCAAAGGGAAAGTGCTAAAAAGAAAGAGGTTTGGCTCAGCATTTCAGCAGGAAATGCTTGCTAAAATATCTTTGTCTTTGCCGAAATGGCTTACAGACAAGATTCCATTCTGTTTGAACAGTGCTGTGAAACCAGCTAATCCTAGTTGTACTTAAGAGTTCATAGTAATTAACTGGTTGAGTCATCAAAAGAGAGAGTTTGGCTGTACATTCAAGTTTTTACCATTTTTAAGCATATTGTCACACTACTAAATTGTGATTTAACATATAAAATTTAAGGAGTTATTTTTGTCTTTTTTAAAACGATCTAAAAATGGGAGCATTTCCAAGCTGTCATTACGTTAACATGAGGGCAGTTTACTTTAAGTAACCACTCCAACGAGACTTCTGTTAGGCAGCTGCTTACAGAAAGTATGGGGTTGTTTATGTCTAACTGAGACCACGACTAAACTCTCTCTGAAAATATCTGTATAGAATAGAGTTCTCCATCACTCAAACTGCTGCTTAAAAGAAAAAAAATATTGCAGCATGGGAAGCAAGGTTTCAATGCAGCATGAATATATTTCACCATTAGCTGGGCATGTGCAAGCTAAGGCTTTAACCGTTTTTGTAAAGCATTGAAATACATTGCAAAGTATTAAACAAGTGTAGCTACCAGATAGCATTCAGACAGGAATGATATCAGTTGTTCCCATAGCATGTACTATAGTTGTAATATACCATCTAACTCTAGCATGTAGCTACAATGCTAACCTCACACTTAGAAATAAGGCTAAAATGTAATATGATAGCAATGCTGCATGTGTTGCTATCTATTTAACCCAGACGCAGTTACTCATCTTGAGTTAACTCGGACACAAATGCCATCAAGGAACGGCTGCCCACTGCCATTTTGGAATCAAGAAGACTAAGCTTGTCATATCGCCCTGAACCAGCTGACTCTTTCAATGTGTATGTGTGTGTGTGTGTGTGTGTGTGTGTGTGTGTGTGTGTGTGTTTTTGTTGTTGTGTATGTACATATCTGTTTCTGTGTGTTGGTGTGTGTATGCATACGTACACATACAGGGGGAGCAGTAAGGGGAAAGATATCAGCACTATCAAGTCCTTGAGGGTACTGAGAGTGTTACGACCTCTGAAGACTATCAAACGTCTACCCAAACTCAAGGTATGTTTATGTAGAAAAAGTCTGACCTCAGACTAGAGTTACCTTTACTTTTCTGGAAGCATTCATGTTCTTTGCTGTTCATTTACATCAGTTCACATTGAAAGTAACTCAATATCTGAGATATTTTCAAGTTGCTCGATCTGCTGTCAGACAGCAGTACAAATTAGGCCATAATGTATCATCTCTTCATTTTTTTCTTCTTAACAATTTAGGGCATTTGATGCCGCAATTTGAGACCAAAATACACAAATAATGTCAATCCAGTGTGTTTCTTTCAGATAATAATTACAATTTGTGTCTGTTTCCCTCCCTCTCTTGATCCTCAGGCTGTGTTTGACTGTGTGGTGAACTCTCTGAAGAATGTGCTCAACATCCTGATTGTCTACTTACTCTTCATGTTCATCTTTGCTGTGGTGGCTGTGCAGCTCTTCAAGGGACGCTTCTTTTACTGCACTGATGAATCCAAAGAGTTTGAGCGCGACTGCAGGTCAGGAAATACCAGCTGTATTGACCCTTTTACCTTGGGCCATAAAATTGTTCTTGTCACCCTCTCAATATTGAGTTAAACCCTTCATGTGTAACGTTTACATCTTATGGTTTTTAAGCACTTCAAGTGTCTCTTCCCCTTACTGTGCATTTATTGTATCTACTCAGAAACACAAAAAATATATAAACTCCGACGCAAACTGTCCCCTTTAGGCATTGTGTTGATAATGTGGTATGTGTATTTCAGGGGCGAGTATCTGGTGTATGAACGTGATAACGAAGTGAAGGCGCAGAAGCGGGAGTGGAAGAAGTACGATTTCCACTACGACAATGTGGCTTGGGCCCTTCTCACCCTCTTCACCGTGTCTACTGGAGAGGGGTGGCCGCAGTGAGTATACGTGAACATGCGGCGTCAGATGCAGCACACAAGCTCTATGACGACCTGTAACTCTCTCCCATCCCCTTCTCTTGCTCTGCAGGGTGCTGAAGCATTCAGTGGATGCGACTTATGAGAACCAGGGCCCAAGCCCGGGATACCGGATGGAGATGTCCATCTTTTACGTGGTGTACTTCGTGGTCTTCCCCTTCTTCTTCGTCAACATCTTCGTGGCTCTCATCATCATCACCTTCCAAGAGCAGGGGGACAAGATGATGGAGGACTACAGTTTAGAAAAGAACGAGGTGAAGAAGGATTACGGGAGTGAAGGAGCATAGAGATACAGAGTATTGGGAGGGATAGATAGACGAAAGATATGACAAGATCATAGCAGGATGAGAACAAAACCTTTTTTTGTTTTTGTTTGTTTTTTGCAGAGAGCCTGTATAGACTTTGCCATCAATGCCAAGCCTCTGACACGCCACATGCCCCAGAACAAGCTGAGCTTTCAATACCGAATGTGGGAGTTTGTGGTGTCGCCGCCATTTGAGTATACTATCATGGCAATGATCGCGCTCAACACGGTTGTGCTGATGATGAAGGTAAAAGTCTGCACTCTTCAGAAACAGTGATGCACACATTACCATAAACTCACTTCAACAAAACAACAAACCATTGAGTTGCTGTGTACACTATTTCCTGTGATAAAAACATTTTAATGAATATGTCTGACTCTCCATTGGGTGAGCTGAACTGTGTCTCTTTATATGTCTTTATACTCGCCCTCCTTTCTGTCCCTGGTGATGTGTGTGTTTGTGTCTGTATGTGTGTCTACCTTAATGCACACATACCTTTGAGTATGGCAATCCATTACCTTGTATTTGTACACTGGTTTGATGGTATGAATGTGTGTGCTGTCTGTGTGTATGTGTGTGTGTGTGTTTGCTTTTAGTATGACGGAGCTTCTGATACCTATGAAGCTGTGTTAGGCAACCTGAACATAGTGTTTACCTCCCTCTTCTCCATGGAGTGTGTACTCAAGATCATCGCCTTTGGAGCACTGGTGAGTGTATGTGTGTGTGGGTTTATGTGGGGTGAGAATGTATTGCTCTACTGTATCTTCGTAGAAAATGCTGAAAATCAGTTGATATTATTATTACATGGCATCAATGTATCCACATACATTATTAATGGTTACCGGGCAGTGTGCAACAGAGACACAATAAATAAGGCCTCTGACAGAGAAAATGAAGAGCCAAGGGCTGAGATTAGCTCAGAAAACAAACTTAACAAGAAAAACACTCCAGAAAGACTTTGAACATTTTATTTGGATCAAAAATATTAGTGCTTGGCCAAAGACAGCTGATGACAGCAACACTTAAAATTCCAATGTACCCTGTCTGAAACCCATCCCTACCTTACAGCCCAGTATAAAGGTGTTTTATGTTGAGTTGTTGGGTATTTGTAATAGTCTTAGGAAAAGCTACATAAAGCTACACTAAGATAACTGAAAAGATACTGTCCAATAGCCAAACAATGTGCCAAAAGAGACTAAGATGTAGAAAACAATGGATTCAGCAAATTAATACCGCTCCGTTTCATGTCGTGAAGGTCTTCACAACAGCTCCCTCCATTATTTGTTCCACTGGGACAAACTGTCTGTCGTTGATTGTTGCTTACATGTTTCAGGAGAAACTGTGTGGAAATGATAACCTAGAGAGATACTATTATAGGTAGCAAGGAAAGGCAAAAAGAAATTGGAAACTGCTGGGAGTCAGTAGCGAAGTGTGCTTACATCGGAGCTGCAGAGGAATGGAAGGAAGGCGGAGAAGGAAAAAATGGATAGAAGAGATAGTTTAGGGATGAATGTTGGGAGGAGATACAGGACAGACAGGGAATGGTAATACAGTATTGGAAAAAGGAGAGTAAATGACAGATAGGCGGTGAAAAGAGAAGCAAAGATTACAGAGAGGGTGGAGATTAAGCAGGATAGGATTTGAATCTGGGAGAACACCCTTAAACACACTCATGCCCCTCAGCACGCACAATCATACACACAAAGGCCGTGGTGTGTGTGTGTGTGTGTGTGTGTGTGTGTGTGTGTGTGCGTGTGTGTGAGTGTGCGTGTGTGTGAGTGTGTTTGTCAAGGTGGTTTATTTTAATAGCCGCCTCCCTTGCTCTCTCTTATGACCCTCCACTTTTCTAATGCACAGTTTGGCTGCAGGCGATATGTAGGAGAGCAAAAGAAGCAGACTTTGCTCATCAGCATTTTGTCCTTACCATGCCATGGCCTTTCTTTTTGAGTCCCTCTACTTGTAAAGACAAAATTCAAAAATCCTTATGTATTTACAATTATGAGTATTTGTTGATGTGTATGTGCAGATATATGTATCTAGTTCAGTTCTTAGATGTAAGAGGGGGATTTTGATGCTTTTTTAATGGTTTTTGAAGCTAGAAGGAATTCAGTATGACTTTGTGTTGGTTTGGTTTATGATATAAAATAATATACAGTATGTGATGTTTGATGGCTGGTGTAGTCTTCTGATGCAGTACAATTTGTCCATGGCCTGTCTGCTGGCATCCATCCAACAGACTGTCAATGATGGTCAATTTGTCTCATCTAATTTGTTTCCTGTTCCTGTCGAACACTGACGTCTTTTTTACACTTTCTTGTTCCCTTTCTTTCTTTGTCTATCTCTTGTTCTTCCTCTTTCTTCCTCATTCTTTCTCTCATTTTCTCACTCTTTACCTCTCGATCTCTTTCTGCATTTCACACGTTTTGTCTTTTTCTTTTTAACGTTACTTCAATCCTGCCATATCCTTTTCCTCGTTGCTTCATTGTGATCTGTCTATGCTTCATCTGGTTGCATTGCCCATTTCTCCATCGATACTTTATCTGTTCTGTTCCTTTCTTACTTGCTCTTTCTCTGCTTCCCTGTCACAACCATGTTTGTCTACCATTTACTGTGTCACTCTCACCACATGTCAACTCATCACCTTGTCAACTTCTCTATTGCCACTTCATCCTCCTGTTTCCTCTATTCTTCTCTTGTTCCTCCTCTGTTGCTTTCTTGTCCTGATCACAGAATTATTTCAAAGATGCCTGGAATATTTTTGACTGTGTGACAGTTCTGGGCAGCATCACTGACATTCTGGTTACCGAGCTTGGGGTAAGTGGCAGGATCTGAGGCGTTTGTGTGCAGATGTGTATGTTTGAGACATCTGTCCTGAGGAGTCAAAACTGTAAACAGACTGACATGATATTGCATTAACAACGTTTGTTGAGTGAATGTTTGTTGATAAAGTATGACTGTTGGGTGAGCGTCAGCATGTGTCTATGGGCTTGCACATCTGTCACATTGTCTAAAAAACATACAGTAGACAAGACAGGGAGTTAGGGGAGAGCATGAGTTAGAGGCCACTGTTGAGTCTTGCATTGCTCAGTCTTGCATGAACATCTCTTGAAAGTCTTATATAATTGTCCCAGTTGGTGGGACGAGGAGAGACCAGACTCCAGCTAGCCACCACTGAGCCACTGACAGCAAGGCAGGAAGCATGCTGAGGCACTGTAGCAACCTTCTGCGAGCAACCTAACATCCAATCGCATTACCAGATTGCATCTCAGGTGGCCAATAGAGGCTTTGCAGTTGCATCAGACATCTGTTTATAACTACAGCTGAGGTCTTGAAGGCCCATTGGACATCTGACTCTGCACCAACAATTAAAAAAAAACTGGGCTAGAAATGTGTGAAAGACAAAAGTTATGGGCCCATTCTTTAATGTCATAGCTAAAAGTAAACGGTCGGTTTAACTAGATTCTGTGTCCAGAATTATATTATTGCTATACAATGCGCTATTGCTTTGAGCCAGGGATGGTAAGATGGCCAATTAGTTTTAGTGGCAAGCAACAACATGATATTTACACATTATCTGGATTTGTATGATATAGTGTTATGTGATAGTAGTGGCACTCATCATCACCTAAAATGTATCGGTTAGAGTCAGTTGTTTCAGCTCTTCTTTAGACCTCCAATATGGCTGGCTGAGGTTGCTTTACATCAACTCAAAGCCCTAAATGGAGCCAAATGAATCACAATCTGAGAGCAAAGGTCATTTTATTTGCCAGAAGGAGGTAGTGTATGGTCATGGAACTGCTGATATGTGTGCTGTGTGTTGACATAGTATGCTTCTATGTGCGAGTGCATATGACTGGGGAGAGAGTCATTTTTTAAAGATTGTTTCATTTATATATAATTCTTAAAGGTGTGTTTAGGCAGAACTTGAGGCGATTTTCAGATTCAGACCAATTGCATACAAAGTCAGTGTATATATGTCAGCCAAGTTAGACATGAATTTGTCCAGGCCAGTGCAAACTGAGGTGAAGATGCATCTGCGCAATTTGAATATATTTTCACTTGAGCAAAAAAAAAAAAAATGCACTCAATCTCAGGCTTTATAAATCCACTTCAAAAATGTACAAAGATGACAGGATACATGAGAGCCAAACACATAATATTTTTGCTACCTCAGAGCTAACAGTTCGTACACTAGCTGTTAAGCCGTGATAATAATGTGAGGTGAAAATTGCTTTGCGTTCTGTCCAAGTACACTTTAAGAGGTGCTCTTACAGATTTACAGGTAGACCCGGTAGGAATGGAATGCATAAACTGTATTCAAGAGATGTATCGACCTCTTCGATAGCTTTGATCCAAAGCATTTTCAAAAGGGATATCCAAGAATGACCAATTTGTACAGTATTTAATCGAGCATAATCAAGAACTGCGCAGCCATTATCAAGTGCTGTGACCTACACACCGTACCTACCAGGTCTATCTGAGGAAGCAAGGGGATACCAGTGATTCAAGCCCTCTCAAAGCTTAAATTGATGCTATTTGCCAGCCAAGTTCTAGTAAATATATCTTTGACTGGTTGGGTTTTATGCTGGTATACAGTAATGTTTATTTATTCAGAATCCATAAATTTTTTCAACAATGCCTTATTATCTTGATCCTTGGTATCCTTGCTATATGGATGTACAAAGTCTGCAGGCAGAAACCTGCTGCTGTGCTAACTTGTCCCTGTAATGACTGTTGATTTCTCTCTTGTTTTTATCTTTTTACATGCTTTCTTTAAATCGTCTACAAACTTAACGATGATCTACTGTAATCTACTTCACCCCATCCCCTTCTCCCCCCAACACCTACTACTTCCTGCGATTCCATCCAATCAAAATGCACTATGAATCCTCTGTGTGTCCCCATGACAACCGGCTTGGTCAATCTCTCTGGTTGTTCTTCGAACCAACCAAAAATCCAAAAATTTGCTGCTATAAACCATATGTCTGCAACATCCACATGTAGATGGTTTGTAATTTTTTTGGAGATCTTATTTTACTGCATCTGTTTCAACTGCATCCCAGCCAATGTTATGGCTGTTAAAATGTGCATGTTTTGCTTGACCCCACCACCCACAACCCTCAACTCAATTTGTAAAAATTTCATTTGTCACCAAGTTTACTAACCTCTCTGCCAGTCACTGTATCAATATGTATTGTATATATATATGTATGTATGTGTATATATATATATATATAATATTATTCAGCCATAAATCCTACCCATACTGCACATCCTTTACAGAAACCTAGTGTTCAGTTTGTAAAGGACTGGATTCTATAAACTGGAATAGATAGCTACATCTATCCATTGAGATTAACCATTCATTGTATGCGCATATATACACACCCAAACATAAGACAGTGACTGGGAGAGTGTTTCCAGTAACAACACAGTGAGTCCAGAGCTTTGCCGCTGGCAGAGAGAACAAATCATGCATGCAGCCCCTTGCATGTCTTTGGCAGGACCCTTTATTTTCACAACACACACAGAGCAATGTAATATACGCTGTATTGTAGATGAAACCTGCATGTGCCCGCTGCCAATCCCTTTTAAGCACTTCAAGTCTCAAAACTGCCATCTTTTGCTCTTTACTGTGGTAAATGGTTGAACTCTGCAATATATATTATAGATTTTGTATAAGTTGATCATAATAATTTGTATTTTTAGAATAAAGATGAAATTAAATGAAAAAATAGTTTCAAAAACAGTTTTAATTGCCACATACGTGTCTCAGCTCAACTTTCACGTAATCGGACTGATGATGCTGAAAACACATGAACTCAGATAAATACACTTAGGATATAATGACCTTAGTTGGTCCTTCAACCACCCACTTGCTCTTATTTGGCTGTGACATCATTCCAGTATGTCACATGAGTTTGGCAGCCAATCCTATTGGATGGTGCATCAGCTGTCAGATTTGCTGCTTTGCCTTGTATTAGTGCACATCTGCATGCTGTGTGCTTGCTTCATTTTTCAAAATCTTGCATATTTTGCCTTAAGAGAATTAGTGCATTTGGTTGTCCCTCCAAGAAAACGTCCTGACGTCCCTGCACTTTAACTACTCACCTCTCCCACCACAATTACTACTACATAACCCAATTGGATGAAACTAGTTAGATTTGGATGATTTCCTTTCCCCTTTGTTGTTTTGTTCGGTTTTGTCTAACCTAATGGATATGAAAAGCTTGTTGGAGCCTTGCTGATTTGAGTTTGGTTTGCTTTGACTTGTTTGGCTCCTGGTTATTTCATTTGTATTTCGTTTGAATCTTTTCAATTTGGGTTTGACATTCTTTCATTTTGTTTTTGTTTTGGTTGTCTAAGGAAAATTGTATTCATACTTTGCACTACAACTAACTTTCCCTTTATTCTGACCCCCCCCCATCTCCCTTTATTGCTTCCTTCCTCTTTTCCTTCCCTTTACTATCTTCAACTTTCATTCCGATCTTTTCTACACAACTCTCTCTCTGTCTTGTCTCTCTTTCTCTCTGGTTATGTTGTGGCTGTACTGTAGAATAATTTCATCAACCTAAGTTTCCTGAGGCTGTTCAGGGCAGCTCGTCTCATCAAGCTGCTGAGGCAGGGAGAAACCATCCGCATCTTGCTTTGGACCTTCGTTCAGTCCTTCAAGGTTTACACCCAACTATACAGCATATCACGCACACACACACAGGGAGAAATTATATACTTTCCCCTGTCTTAATTTTACAGACATTCACACATCCAATATTCTGTATATATACATAGACAATGCCTGGGCGCAGTCTCATATACCATACGCAGTGCACTCATATGTATCAAACCTAATACCAAACGATTAATGTGTCTCTCCTCAGGCACTGCCTTATGTCTGCCTTCTCATTGCCATGCTGTTCTTCATCTACGCCATCATTGGGATGCAGGTGGGTAAGAGCTGACGCTAAAATGTGCTATATTGCTTTTGGGATACACTAAATATGTTTTATAGGATAATAATGATGAGGGGGGGGTATAGAGGAAGAATGAGGATGATGATAATGGCCGTAAGGATTTAGTGCATGATGGGAAGTGAAAGATTATAATGAAAGCAGTGGGAATGACATTCATGAAGTTAAGTTTCAGAGTGCTATTCCAACTTTTTAGTCCTACATTAGTGGCAAAGAAGGCCTAAAATGTGGCTGATGAACAACTATGCTCTGGTTCTCAGTGTTAACAGTATGATTGTGTTCGACAGCTGTTTGGGAATATTGCTATTGAAGAAGACGGAGAGAGTGCCATCAACCAGCACAACAACTTCAGGACCTTCATACAGGCTCTCATGCTTCTGTTCAGGTGCTTATGTGTGTGTGAATGTGTGTGTGCGGGAATCTTTGTAATGTCTACGCAGTATTCATGTGCTTATCTTCATGTGCTTATCCTCTAAACAACTTTATATTTTTTTTCCCATAGAACCATCTGAAACAAACCTGTTACAGTTTTGATTGACTTCAAACTCATCAATGAATCCTTCATAAATCAAGGAATCTTTTTGTGTATTTGTAGGAGCGCAACAGGGGAGGCGTGGCACGAGATCATGCTGTCATGTCTGGGGGGTAAGGAGTGTGACCCCCTGTCAGGGAATACAGAGCCAGAGTGTGGCAGCCAGGTTGCCTACCTCTACTTTGTCTCCTTCATCTTCTTCTGCTCATTCTTGGTGAGCACATACTACATAATCCAGCACCTTCATCACCGTTCAGAAAGCTTAAAACAGATCAAAGATTTATTCAACTTTGCGTACATGTGGCAACATGTCCAGGAGTTTATAGAAAATTATATAAAGTTAAATCCTGCATGAAAATGTTTTATGAGAAAGCCCTGTTATGTCAATATAACCTCTTCTAGGTCTTCTGGTAAGGTATTCCTAATCTCACTCTCATTTTGTTTTAAATCTAAACAAAAACCTGATCAGAAGTGCCCTTCTAGAGTGTCTCAGGTTGTTCTGCATCTCTTACTTACAGCTAAGAAAAGAAATCAGTAATTCAACAGTGAACAAGCAACTTAGCATGCTCGGGTTCTGTTGCTTTAAAATATTAAACTGATGATTGTGTGACGTCAGATTTGATTTTCTCCACTTGTAACAAAAGCTGTTGAACTTTCTACCTGTGTGTGTGTGTGTGTGTGTGTGTGTGTGTGTGTGTGTGTGTGTGTGTGTGTGTGTGTTTTCATGTACACCGCTTGTGTAGATGCTGAATCTGTTTGTAGCCGTCATCATGGACAACTTTGAGTACCTGACTCGGGATTCATCCATACTGGGACCTCACCACCTGGATGAGTATGTCAGGATATGGGCCGAGTATGATCCTGCTGCCTGGTGCGTGGTAACGTGCATGGCCTCAGGTGCACATACACACACATATAGAAAAACAACAGCAATTCTTATTTACTTGCATAGAACTACTTGCACACATTTGGTTTGCACATCTTGTTGAATTTGAAATCAAAAGTTATATCTTAAACGTATCACATTTAGTTTGTTGTCGTACTTGGTAGTCCACAAACAACCACACAGAACCTGTTTACAACCTCGCACTCAGACACATCAAATGCTTTATTGTATGTTTCTTGTATGTGTTTTGATATGATTATTCACACAGAGCAAGGTCCAAGCAATGAAAGCAGTAACTTCTCATCAATTTTGATGTTTTTTGGTTTTTGGTTTTTTTTTGTTTGTTTGTTTGTTTTTGGGTTTTTTTTTTTGGTAAAACATCAGTACATGGTATTTTAAATGGCATAAAGACAGACAATTAACAAAGCACAAGCGTCAACTAGGTAATAGCTGCAAGGGGGCTGTAACGGATTTGAGTATAACCTCATCAGGCATCTGGTTATCTCTCTCATACCGTACAACCCCTCCCTCCCCCATCCCCTTTTCTGTACACTGTCCTTAAATACCCCCCGCCCCTTCCCAAACCTTTTCCCTTTTCTGGAATCTGCATACTGCCAAAAACTTAATGTGGCAACGTCTACACTCGGAACAAAACTCCCCTGTCTGACTCTGTAGCCTATGTATCTACTGTAGACATGCCAAGTTTCATGGTATCTGTATTCCAGTGCCTGTTGCCCTCATGCTGTCCTGTAGACTACACATGGAATGCTATAAACAGAAAAAAGGGAAATAGAAATGAAGAAGAAATGAGAGAATGGAAGGGGAATAATCAAATTTACAGGAAAGATAGATTAATGATTAAGAAAATTAAGATTGTCATTGAAAATGAGAGATTTAAATAGCTGATTGTAGATTTTCAAAGACTATATTATTTTGTTATTATATATATTATCTACAACATGCAAAAATATAGTTTGTATGCTTTAGAAATAGAGAATTTTTAGAAATATATAAAAAAAATCTGTCTTTACCTTTTTTCAAAACGTAACCTGGGAGTACTTGCATAATTGTGAGAAAAATTGCCTTCCTTGAAACTACCATGCTATTTTTCAACCACAACCTTACTGACAATGAAAGGAACACCGCTGCACAGGACACAGAAGACAGGGAACACAGACACAGGACTGACACTGAACACATATTTAAGAGGGAGGGGATCTTGCACCACAAGCAGCTATTAAGCATTTAGCTGTTTACCCAAGCACATGCTTTTCCACTCTGTTAGCAGTTCCTTAATTACATTGTACACACATCCATTGAGGGACTGGACTGGAGGGAAGAAAGAAAGGGATCTCAAACTGAGGAAGAGAGAGGAAAAAACAACAGAATGGGAGGGGGTTGGAAAAGTGATACTGTATTGGCAGTGCTAAGGACCACATTCGATGCTGTGTTTATTATTTGTATGAGTGAGTGTGTGTGTGTGTGTGTGTGTGTGTGCACATGTAGAGTTTGCATGGGTGCATTCTGGTGTAGATGTGTCTAAAGAGTTTGTTATCTGTAGTTAACATATTGAAAAGTATTTTTAGATACTGTGTGTACTTGTCAATCTTGTGCTCTTCCTCCCAATGTTCTCTCTTCTTTCCGAATGTGTATGTATGTGTGTGTGTGTGTGTGTGTGTGTTTTCCTGTGTGTACACGTGTGTTTCTTAACTCCCTGTATTCTTCTTGCAGCGGGCGCATTCATTATAAGGACATGTACAGTTTATTACGAGTTATCGACCCGCCTCTCGGCTTAGGCAAGAAATGCCCCCATAGGGTGGCCTGCAAGGTTTGACTTCCATTCAAACAAAATCTCTCAACCACACTTGCTAGCCACAGCATCCAGGAATGGAGTGAATGTTGCTTTATTGTTTTGTTTTGTTTTGTTTTGTTTTGTTTTTTTTGTTTGTTTTTTTCATTTCAATTTTACAACTTCTTTTCCACCATTATCGACTTGCATTCTGAACTGCTGAGAGAATGTGCGGGACAATGCAGACACCGGGAGAAGCATGCGAAATGCACAAAGTGAAATAGAAATAATTAAGAGGTTTTACCACATTGTAAAATAAATCATTCTTTTTTTTTTTTTTTATTTTATTTTTTTTATGAATATTCTTTTCTTTTGCTTGCTGTGGAGCCATGGCTATAATGAAGCAAGCTACGGTTGCCCACTGTAGTGTTGCATTGTTCTTGGTTTTTGGGGGTTGGGGGAAAGACAGAAACTGCATTGACACCCCTTCCTCTTCCTCCCCTCTCTCCTCGTCCGAGCAGGAGCAGCTTGTTGCCTGCTGTCAAGCTCTGCTCTGCTCTTCTGTGCATACACACACACTCAGACACACATAGCTTATATACTGTTGTCTTGCTTGCACAGGATTGTCTTTTGATAATACAAGAGAACATTTACTTCTCAAATTCCAGTCCTTATCTTCCTCTTGTTGTCTTCCTTCCCTCTGTCATTTACTCCCTCTCTTTTTTGACATGGCAAACTGCTAGAGAGTACTGTAGCTCATAGAGGAGCCAGACGGCCACAGTCTCTCCAAACCAGCCCAATAACCTTGTCTTTGTGTAATTTTGTTCTTTTACTTTGTTTTGTTCTCTTTTCTCTCTTTCTCCCCTTTTCTCTCTCAATCTCTGACACTGTGATCCCCTTCTCTCTTTTCAATGCTATCCTCTAATCAATTGTCTCCTCCGTCTCTCTTTCTCCATATCTTTTTTCTCCCAGTCCCTACCTTCTCTTTCTTCCCCCCTCAATAACTCTGTCTCTCCCTTTTTTGTGCTTTTGTTAACGGGGTGGTGGCACTGGCTGATGATGCAGTGGCAGGATCAGTTGCAGGGAAATGTATGACATGCTGAGGCACATGTGTCCTCCACTAGGCCTCGGGAAGAGGTGTCCAGCACGGGTGGCCTACAAGGTCAGAAAGGACCCCATCTTCACCCGAAGTCTCCTATGGGTGTCGGGAGGGTTTTTGGGGGGTCCAGGAGGGATGGGCCAGGGAATTAAGCGCTCAACGTGGTGTAAACTTTAGTGTCTTTGTTTCTTTGGTTCTGTTTCTGTTTCTTTTCGTGGAAAGTGGGGGTGGGCTGATCAGTGTTGTGGCATTGTGTGGTGGCGTGGGCTGGGTGGGTGGAGGTAGCAAGACAATTAGGTTGAAGGGTTAGACGGGTTGTGTATCCACAGGAAGGGACGAGAAGAGGGACCTTCTCAGCTCGTTTGCACCGTGTACGATGGACACACAAGCTCACTTACACAAACATGCACATTACAATCAATAGTGTTCAATATTATTCTGCAGATAGCGAGTGTATACATCAATGCAACTATTTAAACATCCAAGTACAAAATCATTAAATATATGAATTAATTAGACAAACGTTTCACACATGTAGACACTGCTAAAGACACCCTTACACAGAAGCATGCGTGTGCAGCAGGGCTTGGAAGGTCCGCTAGACTTACGTCCTCTGAATCGTTCCGTCCTGTGGATGGGGCAGACACACACACAAATACACACACAAACACATACAGAATTAGGTCACCTCAACCTACACATAGATATTCTCTGTTATTTCTCATGGTAGAGAGAGCAGAAGGGCTTGTGTCAGTGATGCGTTTTCCTCAGAGAGCCTTTGGTTGCCATACAGAAGCAGTTCTTTTTTCTGTCACCCTTCATGTAGCAGCTCCAAACCCCTAAGCAGCCTTTTCTATCAGCAAGTCCAATCTTCTCTTTGTCCTTTGGTTCTGTCGTCAATGCAGTTCTATTCTGTTTCCAGCCCCCCCTCATCTCTGCATCTTGCTCCCCTCCCCACACATACACACTCCCTCACCTGCTTTCTGCATGGCCGTTAACCACCACTACCACCTCCCTCCTACACACGCCCATCTGTCATACAATCAACACAGGCATGATTCATCGTACACAAATTGTTATCACGATAGAAATGTACGGAAAGATAACAACAAATTTACCTTCATGTGAGTCCTCTTGTGATCAACTTGATAGAATCATGACACATCATTGGCAGATCACTGTAAGCCTCAGGGGGCAGCCGGCCAAACAGCCTGTAGGCACAGCGGATCACTCCATCACCAACCATTGCTTTATCCCTCCTCCTTCCTCGGCAAACCTGGGGATAATAGTACTGGCATTTGTAGGCTATTTATGCTTCCATATGGATGGGGTTAAAATATGAGAGCAATTTATAATGTGTCAGTCAAGAGAGGTATACCAAAGAAAATTTCATAGGCTACTTTGCTTTTCTAGTCCTGTATGGACTTAATTATGCTAACAAAAAAAAAAAAAAAAGATTGATACATGAGTGATCTAAAAGGTACTATTTAACCCAGGTTTTTGCACATCTAGCTCTGTCTCTTTCTTGGTAAATCATGTTATTGTTTTTAACCCCAACCCCTGCTACTGTTCATCCTTACATCAGATGCTCTCTTTCTCTCCTTATCCTCTTAGTTTTACCCCTGACCTGTTTCCCTAAAAGCCTCCTCCCTGAAAAGTTAAACCTTCAATCCCCCTGCACAACAACCTAAAATTCTTTTCATGCATGGTTTTGGCAAAACTTCCCAAACCTCTTAGTCTCCCCTGTGATAATTATTGCTGGAGCAATTTTCCAGAAAGTCGCCATCTCTGTTCTTATGCCTTACCTCCCTTTCCACTTTCCCTGAGCACCATGCCAATGAGAAAAATCCAAACCTTACCTTTGAACTTCCAACCAGTCCACAGAACAATGGCCCATCTAGCTCCACTGCTTTTAACCTTCAATCTTCTCTGTCTTGAAGAGAGACAGCAGAGCCTTCAGGCAGGATTGCTTTCTTACAAAGCCAACTAAGTATGGTGATGTTTTTTTTTTTTTTTTCCTACACATTGTTTTGTCTTTTGTTTGTCTACTTTTAGCCACTTTTTTCACTTAATGTACGCCGGCTCATAACCTATTGATTTTTATTTCTCTATCATCTCTTTCCCTTAAGCCTTCCCTTTCAACTCTTATAATATCTATTTTCTGGCAGAATGAATATTTCTTTTCACCTCATATTTCTTACATACACTTGGATTACGGTCACACACTTCCATGGTGGCCATTTTTTTTGTTTCTTCTTCTTTCTTTTTCCACAGAATGCTGCTCTCTCTCACCTATTAACCTCTAAGTCTGTGCCCATTTTTCACACATTAGACATTGGATAGTTAGCAATAGAGCTAGTTGCTCTATTGTTTAAGTCTAGCCCCATTGTCTACAAATTTTCTTATTCCCTCCAACAACAGCCACATTAAAACAACTCTCAAACTCATTTTAATGTTGTCAACAGAGGATGTTTTCTGTGTACGGCTGCGCAGCTGCTTGTCCTGTGAGGCATATTGTGTGCGCATCGCATGCCGCATGAGGGTGGGATGTGCAAGAAGGGTTTGGGGGGATAGAGATTAAAAAAAGTTTTGATGGATGGATTAAAGGAGAGGCATTTAATCAGGATGTGGGGGGAAGCATGATTTGCTGCATGTCTGGGTTGTCGCCGTCTTCTGTCACCAAACACACACAAACACCACTATGTCATCTGTGAGTTGGTGTGTGTTTAAGTATCGTCAGTTTCTACTATAAACCAACAAGACCTGCAAACGATCAAACCAATAAACAAAAACCAAAGTGTTCCCCTTCTGTAGATCGGTCCCTCGGTTGTTTTTGGTTTATTGGTTTATCATCGGGTCTCTGTTATTTTCACTGTGAACCTCCAAACCCCCAGGGGGAGCTGTGGATAAAAGTAGCTGCTGCTCAACATGTCCTCCTGTTCTCTCATTGAAGGCTCAGTATTGCCGATTTAACCAACCTGTGAGGTCTTTAGGACGTCAGAAAAACATGTATAGATAGCAGAATAGTTATGAAGTAAATGAATATACAAGTTGGGGACATATCTGAATAAGCGTCTTCATTAAGTACCTGGGCACTCACAGGTTCTTCCATATCAAAAACAGCTTAAAATCTTTGAATCTCTTCATGCGAATCTGTTGTCATTTCAGCACTAAAATTCAAATAAGGGCAATTCGACACCAAGTAGCTCAGCTTATAGCTGAGTACAGGCGAGTTGTTACAGGCAGACAGACAGGAGTCAGAGCCTGCTGCAGGTGCTATGCATAGCTCCTTCAACCTCCTTTACCCAAACCCCTCCCTTCTCCTCAGTCCCTCTCCCCTTCCTGCCACAAACTCAATACCCCTGCCCCTTGTCACATGGAGGTTCCACATACATGCTACGCCACCTACTTCCTGATATTGTCACTGCTTACCCTGATTGGCTCTCCCACAGAGACTGCTCCGCATGGATCTCCCTGTGGCCGATGACAACACGGTCCACTTCAACTCCACTCTCATGGCCTTGATCCGCACAGCGCTGGACATCAAAATCGCCAAGGGTACGGAAGGTTTGGAATCGCTCTTATCTCCTTGTCTGATATTCACATGCTTTCTTCTCCTTTCTCCTGTTTCCCCTTAGTGCAGCTCTGTCTGCTGTTCTGTGTTGTGAACCCAGAAACTTCTAGCTCTTCTTGACGCTTCTTCTACTGTATCTTAAGTACATTGTGGTTTTCATGAGAGTAGATTGTGCGTGTAGCATGTTCTATGTGAAGCTGAAGGTTGAGATCCTGTGGAATCGAGGTTCTCTCAGCCTGTGTACAGCTTCCACTACAGTTAAGAATTGATCAAAGATATTATTATTACCTTACTAATAAAACATTTCTTCTGTCTGTGTTTGTTTTCATGTTTGTGTGTCCTCTCTTATACCTTTTTGTATGAATATGAATGCGTATGAATGATCTGTGTGCACTTGCGTGTGTGCATGTTCATGTGTCCGAATATTTGTGTGTCTGTGTACTTGGGCATGGATATCTGTGTATTTGCGTGTGCATCTGTATATGTGCGCATGTGTGTGTTTGTTGAATATGCCTAGGTGGTATTGACAAGCACCAGATGGATGCAGAGCTGAGGAAAGAGATGATGGCGATCTGGCCCAACCTCTCCCAAAAGACTCTGGATTTGCTGGTTACACCGCACAAGTGTAAGTTGCAGACTGTGGGTGCAGGCGCAGCGACAGGATGCAGCCACCCTGTGCCACCCAGTGCTGTTTCTCTTCACGCCACCCGAGGACCGCTTCTCTCAGCCAGTCTCTCTCACTGCTGCACCCTCTGAATCAGCTGGCACATCACCCCACACATGCACACCAACATACCGCTAATCTATGAAGACACAAGTACACGAGTAGTGTGCGGTTAAGATATATGCACAAACAGCAGCTTACACACATGGTCTGAGTGTCAGACACAAAGCGACCACAGCATAAACACACACAATACCCCATCCTTTCTCTCAGCTAGAGAAACCACACTCACCAGAATAGATCCACCGCCAGTCCCAGACCCCACCGGTCTGTGCCTGAGATCAGAGGGTGCCCTACTATAGATCAACTCTCTATAGATGTCTTTTCACTCCAGGGGCAGTCAGCTCTGTACACTTGGTGGCTGGCTGTATATTTTAAGTGTAAATTACGCTGAGAACAAGTGCACAGGTAACAAAGCAGGCACCAATACAGTAGTTAACTCCTTTTGTGCGGTGCATGAAAATCAATATAACTATCAATATAACTAGGAGCTAGGAATTGATTATGTATTGAGCATAACATTTACAACCAAGTCCAAAGAAGTCATTTTCAGTCTTAACCAGATATCATAGATGTGATCATATTATTTTTATTTTGTTTTTAAATGACTTGGTTAAATTTGTGTTGATTCTCGCGGTCACATGATTTCAAATTCCTGGAGGGACTGCGTTTTTTTTTTTTTTGTTGTTGTTTGGTGGTCCATACCAAACATTATATCACAATGAGATGCTTTGATTACAAGATCTTACCTGTGACAAATATCTATGGTGTAGAGAGTGAAACAAAAGTCCTTTTCAAAGTCCTTTTCAAAAAGATAAGATTTAAAAAAAAAAAATCAATCTGTCTGTGAAAAGACCATTTGCTCAGTGTTCATGTGTGTGTGAGATCTGTGTGAGAGTGCAAGAGTGTTTTTCTGTGTGCACGCATCACCCCTCTCTACCATTCCTCGCGCTCAGGGTCCATACCAAAGGGTCTAATCTTGCAGGGTAACTTGTCATTCTCTCAGCAGCGACAGACTTGACAGTGGGGAAAATCTACGCTGCCATGATGATCATGGAGTACTACCGCCAGAGCAAGATCAAGCGTTCACAGGCTCTTCGCGACGAGCAGGTATTGCTGTCTCAAGGAAAAAAAACCCTCTACTCGACCTGTGTCCTGGCAGACTGACGCACTGAAATCAAGGCTGCAGGGACCCATTCACACAAGCCCGGGCTGTGACAACCCCTGTTCAGATCAGGGAGGAGTCCTCATTCAGTTAACTCAACAGGGTATACATGGTTTGAACACAAAAACTTACAATCTAATGCAATCTGATTTCTCCTATATGCAATGCATCTTCACTAATAGCAAAAACAGCACTGCCATCTGCTGGGCAAAGTTTGTTACTTATTGCTTTTATACTATTATTATCATTGGCATTATGCAGAAAAAATGCAAACATAATTCATGAGGAGAATTACTATACTTTTCCCGAAATTTGAAATTAGTAGATGATCTATACCAACAGGTTGTTTTTTTTTAGCAGTTAATATGCCTGTTACTACAGGGTTTTGTTTTTAAGCAGGCTGAAATGTTGTCACAGCCCCAAAGGTGCCAATGCCTCAGCGTCATGGGACCCTTTATACTGGCTTATTAGTCTGAGCTCGATTCTTCCCTGTGCCAACTGCTTGTAAAGATACCAGACTTCCTCACTCCCCGTCATCCATGCTTGTAACCTTGGAATGTTGGACTTGCATCATGATAACACTGCACCCTATCCTTTAGTTCGCACACGGCCCCTAGTTAAAGGCGCTTTCAGTGACGGAGATGGCCACCCTCCACATTCATTTTGCTGTATTTCATTTTATTACATGCTGAAGTGATTGAGATCATAAGATCATATCTTATTGGAACTTAAATTTAATGGTCCTTAACAGGTTTATGCAGCCAGCTTTGGCCATAAACATTTGACTGCTCCTGAGGACACTCATCAACCTGTTTTATTAATTACACTTGCTAAGATACTAACAGTGCCTCTCAAAGATCAGATTTGCTTTCTCATGCACCTTTTCCCCTCCTCCTTTCCTCACAGTCCTCTGGCCACACGTGGTGCTCCCAAATTGACAATTTTTTTTCCCCACTTACTCCACGTCTTTCACCCCTCTCTCCCATCACATACTGTGCATCATCCCCACCATCTCCTCTCCCCACTCCACCTGCTGCATTGTAAGCTGCTGCATGTCTTGACCTGGGCAGAAGGAAAGGGCTACCATATGTTGTAGCAACACATGGTGTGAAACCTGTGCTGCGTTTCTTGATCCCAAAATGTCATTGGTGCATAAACCATTACACAACAATCTAAAGGTGTTTAAATGTGCTTTATATAAAATATTTCACATTGTATTTGGTGCTTGCACACATAGGAAGAGGGGTTTGCCACAGTTTGGATTTGAATCAATAAGGGGGAACAAGGAAATGACTCGTTTTAAAGTCACAATGTGAAGATAACATTTGACATTTCCACTTTGAAATTTGGAAAGGGAGTTATTATGTAGTACTTTTGCAACTTCTCAATAATGAACGACTGAATGTAGCATTTCATATTTGACTTGTCTCCATCATGCATTTCACTTGCTATATGTTCCCCTCCACAGGATTGTTGCAGTGTTTATCTGCCATGAAGTCCTCTATCCCTCCTTTGAATGAGGCCCCTCTTTTATTGCTCCCCTGTTTATTACTTCCAATTCTACTTCCACTGCTGTGGAAACATGTTTTCTTCTGGGTTTTTTTTTTTTTGGTTCGTTTTTAAAAAAAAAAAAAGGTTTTCTTCAGCTTTCTCTATCAACATTATAGTGTTTAAATCTGTCATCAGATGACAACTGATCATCAGACGAAACCCAGAAGGATTACTGATTTGTTCCCCTTTGATCCAACCCTGAGCCACTGAGTGGGTGAATTCCACTTCCTTATAAAGCACTCTAATGGTTAGAGTCCTGGACCTGGATGCCTCAGAGGGTTTTTAGATCCCAAAATGCACCCATCTCTTCTCCAGCAAGCTGCTGGGCATCAGTTGCTCAAGAGCCCCCCATTTATCCCTCTTCCATTACCTCTTTTGCTCGCCTCGCTTCAGCCGACAGCCCCCTTTCTGCATCCCCTCTGTTCCTGCTCTGCCTCTCTTCCCCCCATTTCCCTGTCAGTGTGCCTGATAGCTGGCGACGGCCATGTTGTATATCTCACACAGAATCGAACGCCATTACTGTTTCAGCGCGTGGAGCCACCTTCCCCCACCCAGGATGGGGGTCCGGTACTTAACAACACGCTCCCTCCACCTGAGACAACAGAGACTGTCAACAGCCTGTGAGTTGGATGTCGTTGTCGTGTTTGACTTTACAGGAGTCAGTTTGTTGAAAGCAGACCAGTTAAGGAAGATGTGTGTGTGTGTTTGTGTGTATGTGCCATAGGCCAGTGGAGGGGGGGATCCCGGAGAGCCATTCATGGGTGACAGCTCGTGCTCAGGAGATGTCCCAGAAAGTTGGCAGCTGGAGCCCTGAGGGACACCCTGAGGATGGCCTGGGAAGCGTGACCAACTCTCAGGTAGAAAAGCTCATACACTCACACCCAGGACCACACAACCAACAGCACACACACACACACACTATACAATAAAATACATCCTTGTCATATACCAAGTTTGTGTGGACAAGTACAAACACTCGATCCATTCAACATTTGTTTTGACTTTCATGTCATTGCTACCAAATGAACTAGAACTGCTGAGGACAGTTTAAAGGTAAAATAAACTATGATTGTCATGCAGTTACAGATTGCATCTCTATGGACAGGAGTAACCCCTTTATCCACAAAACCCATGCGTGCTACACGAATTAGATAAAGCTACAGGGACATCGGGTCTGCGTTCCCCTTCAGTGTAACCGAGGTTAAAGTAGAAATATTGACCTGATTCTTGTTTCTTGTCTTACCGCTCCAATCCATATCATCAGTAATATCTTATGCATGAGGTTGAGGGTACCCTGGTCAGTTGTTGTGAAGATAAACACCAGGTTCCCTAAAAACTGTATATACTGTATTATCTAAAGCTTCTCTGCAGTAAATAAGTCTTTGTTAAAGACCTATTCATACTCATGAATATGGACTGGACAAATCTTCATCACACGATTAACACAGAGAAAATCTAGTGAAATTGCTCTCTGTCCTCAGTGTACATCACCTTGGCACAAAATAGAGAAGTTCAGAGCTCATACTTTCCGGTCCTTACTGCCCTGTTACCTTTATAATTTCTACTCAGTAGGTCATTCTCATTTCTTGCAATCTCTTTTACCTCGACTCTTAAATTAACATTGATTTCCAATGACCTTTCTTTGATTGGCTCAATCTCTCAAACCTGTCTTTTTATGCAATTTTTTGGTCTTACCGAATTTTTCCTTCACCATATGTCTCCACATTTCATTCGGAGTCTATCTTGCCTCTGTCTTCCGACTGGTTCATGCTTCTGTCTTCATGCTGTTAAACCTCTCTGCTTGTAGACCTCCCAGAGGGGCTGACAGGTCTGTGTAGCAGTCAGCCCTATAACATTGCCACTTCTCCATATCAGTCAACAGAGGTCTGGAGAAGTTTAAAGTTGGATAGAAGAGAGTGGCTGTCGGGTTCGTGCAAACAAATTTGAATGATAACTTGCAGTCAGCTAGATACAGGGCAAATCAAATCATGAAACAACAACAGGCAATAGGAGACAACAAAAGCCTTTATATTAAAAGCTCTACCCAAACACTAAAATGTATATAATGAGATGAAAGACTGACGCAATGAGCAGCAAACATGCTGCAAGTGATTGAGCATTTAGAGTTTATTGTTTTATTTTATATTTTATCTGGCTTTGTGAAAATGAATTTAAATTTACCTGGTGAAATAGCAGGCACTGCAGCTCAGCTAATGATTGAAACTCAAACAGCAGTGAAAACAGAGGTGCTGCTAAGCAGGAAAAGGCCAAGCTAACAGCCCCAGCTGCCAAATTCAGCTCCACCTCTCAAGGTATACTCCAAACAAACAGAATTTGAATATTTATTTATAAAAAAAAATTTTTATGAAAATTTGCATGGTTGTGACCAAAACAATCAAGGTTGTTGTCATTTTTACACAACCTCACTTAATACCTACAGCGCCTGCACCTGGTCAACATTGTCATCTGATCAGTTTTTTTTTTTTTTTTTCACATATCCTTTGGGCTGCATATAATTTTCCTCTCAAATTCGTTCCTGCTGTGAATCACAAGCTCCTCCATCTGGCATACGTGCCATTAAACGAAGAAATCCTCACCTTCCGCTGAGTATGCCAGCCTTTGCTTGCAGATCAGTTTTTGACAGCAGCCTCTGCAAACACAAAAGTAGATTTTGTATGGAATATACTCGCAGTCTTATCCACATCAAACCCAAACACCTTTTTTCCCATTCATCCCACAGTTTAAAACTAAAACAACAAAGAAAGAAAAAAGGCAGTGTCACTCACCATACACACACTCAACCAATTTCTCCCACTAACTACCTTTACCTCTCTGATACCCTCAGTTCTCTGCTTTCTTTGGATAACAGACTTTCCCACCTATCCCCCTACTCCCTATCAGTTTTCATGGCAGCCAGTCACAGCATCTCCTGCTCTCCTGCTCTGTTTGCAGACGGTAGAGATGAGAGAGATGGGGCAGGATGGTTACTCGGATACCGAGCACTTTCCACCAATGGAAGGCCATGGCAGGGCCGCTTCCATGCCCCGCCTCCCAGGCGACAACCAAGTGAGCAGCATTCTCACTTTTCCACTCTCTTTCTATTTCCCCCATTATGTATGTTCCTCATCACCTTTTGTTTGAAAAGATCAAGTTCACAAAGGTCTGACTCATTGCTCAAAGGTATAGTCAGCGATTCTATTCCTATACACTTTTTCTCCAATTCAGTGAATATCTCCCCACAGTCCTATAGCTGTCCGTTCTGTGTTTGCGCCGAAAAAGAGCCACACAACACTATTCCGGCTAATCAGCAACGGGGGCACGCATGCTGTGCATAGGACAAGGGAAAGAAGAGGAGGGGAGTTGGGGGAAAGGGGGCAGTGGGAGTGAGAGACACATGCTAACGTGCTGAACTCCACAACATAATTGCATTGTCAAGAAGGAGAGATGGCCGAGAAACAGCCAAAGAGGAGAAGGTCAGAAGAACAAAAACTGAAAAAGAAGTGGTATGATCAGGCAAGGGCGAAGAGCAGTGTTAACATCGGTGATGCTTTCCAACAGTTGAGAGACCTCCAAGCGTTGAAAGGCATGAAGACAGATGCAGAGGTTGCTCTGTTTCTGCTTGACATGTAGAAAAACGTTAGTTTTGCTATGTTTCACAGAGCCAATAGGTCAGTATTGTTTAGTCACATTTGCTAATGTTTGTGATAGCGAACCCCAACTGGTAAATTAGCAAGCAGGTACCGGTAACGTTAAAGTACTCGCCCATGGACATACAGCTTACTTTCCAGATTGCCAAGATATGGTGTTGGTGAGATGTTAGCTATAGTAGTAGGAGAGTTGTGAGTATCGCTGCCTGTAGCTGGTGTGCGGCAGCTATGCGAAACCATTTCGTCCTCTCTGTATGTTATCTTCGCAGCGGTAATTGTAGCGACACTTTGCTAAGCCCTACCTAGATAACATTAGTTATTTGTTTTCTCGTTGTTTGCTCTATATCATGGTATTTGTCCGTACAACGTGCAAACGGTTTTATAGCCGCGAAGACCTAAGTTTGCTAGCACAGTGGCATAATGTGGATTGATGCATCATTTGAGATGCTATCCCAGTTAACGTTAACTTCCTTGTTAGCTCAGCTACAAACCTACGGTCCTCTCTTCTGCCAATGTAGTTTTGTAAAAACAATCTAAACAACTAACTCTTGCTAGTTTTTAGTCCATTGTGTTTTAGATGCCGTGTCTATGTGCATTATGTGTGTTTGACGTTTTTTATTATAATGTGCTTCAGCTATGAGAGAGAGTATCCACTTCCACGCCGTATAAGACGCTCTGGATTCTGTCATATTTCTCTTTTGGTCAGCTGGCCCAGTTGTTATTGTCATTGTCTTGACAATGCGCGCCCATGAATTTGGTGGAGCTTCAGAAGGAGCACTGAAGGGGGGAGTGTATTTGTTTTGCTGTTGAGTTCAAATATCAACAGTCTTTCTCCAGAATCGCTTACTCCTCCGTTAAAAACTTGCTTCTGTGGTCACGTGAATCCATGTTGGAGATATTTCAGCACAGGTTTAAAGGGATTTCTGCAAATTAAGGCCACGATTGACAAATTCCTACTATCACTGGTTTGGAACTGGGTTACATTTTACAGGGAGTTATAAGGTTACATTTTAGCAAAAAGCACAACCAGTGATGTGACTCTCAGCCTATGGGCTATCCTGACATGTCAACATTTCTGGTTTAAAACATGGAAATGTTTTGCTGAAATGCTGACCTCCAAACTTGAATTCCGAAGGACCACAGCGAAGCAAAGTCAGACCTTCTCTCCCTTTTTTTTCTTCTCCTGTTGTCTTTTTCTCTTCCTCCCATCCTCTCATCTGCATGGAGGTTTTTAACTGTGGGTGTCCCGTTTTTCCATCTAACACACTCATCCATTTTATGTTGTTTCATATCCCGGTGAGTGCTCTGGTTGTCATGTGCACACAACAGATCTACATGTACACATGAGCACACACACATATATATACGTAAATACACACACACACACACACACACACACATACATGCAGTTATGCAGTTTATTCTCTGCCCCCATTATGATTTATTTATCCTTCGCTGTTATTGTTTTTGTACTAAACTATCTCTTCCTTCCTATCAAAGGTTTGGCCCGTGCTGAACTCTTTTTGAATTTTGGGGGCTTGCCTGACTGAAATCAGCATGACATTGTGTGTTACAAATCTGTGTGTGTGTCTGTGTTTGTGTGTGTGCGCGTATGTGTGTGTGTATGTGCGCACACACACACGCGAGAGTGTGTGTGTTGTGTACAGTATATGTTTGTGCTGCAGTTTTTCTGTGCTCTCACTGTTCTCTGTGCCCTGAAACTCCCACTGTTCCTGTCACATTGTTGTCTGCCGTTTGAGTTGATTGTAATTGTGCGTGTGTCTGTTTCTGAATATGCATATCCATTTGTGTTTATATTTTGCTGATTGTCCTCATTGCTGTGGTGCTGTTGATTGAACATTTTCATGCTGACCCTGTCTGTATAACCGTGTATTGGTGCCAACCACCTGCAGTGTCTGTGGTAAGTCTTTCTCTTCCACCTTCACTGCTGCTTCGGTGTCTAATCAGACTCTCTTTCTCTGTCCCTCCTTCTCTTTCTGTCTCTCTGTTTCCTCTCTCCACTGTTGCACCCCATCTCTTTTTGGGTTAAACCTCCAACTAACACTCGTTGATTTTTACTCCTCTGTACCCCTTTTTTTCATTGTGTATCAATCCATCCCTGTCCCCCTTACTTCTCTCCCTCTCCCTTCCCTTTATCTCCCTTCCTGGTTTTGTATGTATGATCCATGTGTGACCACACCTTTGATGTATCTGTGGCTCTGGGCATTTGTGTGTGTGTGTGTGTGTGTGTGTGTGTGTGTGTGTGTGTGTGTGTGTGTGTGTGTGTGTGTGTGTGTGTGTGTGTGTGTGTGTGTCTTCTCTGTGCTCTCTCAGCAGCGGAGGAGAGGGAAACAACGTGGCAGTAACCTCAGTGTATGTACCATGTCTTCCCTGTGTCGTCTCTCTCTCTCTCTCTCTCTCTCTCTCTCTCTCTCTCTCTTCTCTCCCTTTCACCCTCACACACTCTTGAAACTCTTCTTGTTTTCCTCATTGTCATGTCCTCATGTTATGTCTTTACAATTTCTAGGGCAGGAGGGTTTCTGTAGAGTTTATAAGGATAACCTTTTTCAGCATGACCAAATCTGATCAAATCTGTCATGCCAGCTTCCAAAGTGATCCCAGCATCCCTAGCTATGTCTCTCATGCACTTAACGTAGTGGGTTTGGAACTGGGCTGAAGTCTGCACGTCTCCTCTCATCATCAACAGTCACTGCCACTGTCTTGTGGCCTCTGTGTCTTTGTTTCTCTCTCTCACTCTCCTTCTCAGCTGCTGCTGCTAGTGCTCTGTTGCTACATGTCTTCATGCCTTTGTGCTTGTCTGTAACGATGTTGTCAATGTTACCCCGTCTATGTCAAAGTATCCATTTACACCTGACCAGCTGCATGCAAGAAATTTGTTAAAATGCGTTTAATCGGGTGTGTGTTTATGTGAGTATGTGTGTGTGTTTGACTGCGAGTAATGAAGAAGAGGAACGATATGGGTATCTGTGCGCATCAATGGATATGTTGTTGGGATTCTCAGTGCTACTCCTATGAGGCCAGATAATCTGGTGTTTTATTTACATCTGCCAACCTGTCATCTGCCAGTGAATTTGTCTAATACACAATAACTGGACGACTTGGCAAGGTCAGCTGCCAAAAGGATCTAGCACTGAAGTAGCCTGATATGGTTTACATGCCCAGGTCAGCTACTTGTGGCGCCATAGGCTCTGTCCTGCCGTCCCGCCTCAGAGCACGAGGCCTCAGCACTGTAGAAGGACATTCTCGTGTAGGTAGAGGACTCAGGACAACCCCTATGCACCTGCATGGCTGGACGAAAGCACGCTGAGACAGAGCAGAAATAGAGGAGTTTTGTGGAGCCTGGAATGTGCCATGTTTAGGGGGTTTGTGAGGATGGAGGAGTTTTTTTCTTTTACAAAGCAAGTCACAGAAGCATGGAAGGCATGGCTGTTGCCATCATCTATTTTTTCATTTCTTTTTATTCTTTTTTTTCTTGTATGCGTTTTTATTCCTCTGCATCAGGGGTCGGCAATTACTCTAGTTTGAGCCCTGAGCCAGTTCTCTTAATGCTGTTCATTGGGGATCTAGCACAGTTTTACAGGTGCAGTGAAGACACATGCCTATTGGTTGAATTCTTAAAAAAAAAAAATTCATATGGAAACATAAGAGATTAATAATGCTGTTTGGTCGGTGTTTCAGTCCACTCCTGGGCTAGATGTAGCCATGGTTAAACCTATAGCCCCTTACGTGAGTTAACCCCTTACATGGACTTAAGGTTCTGTGTAATGTGGAAGGATCAGATATTATCTATCTGATTGATTCATTAGGTCTCCCATTAACCTGGCCTAGTGAAAGCTGGCACTATAAGAATTTATGTAAGTAACCATAAGAAACATCCCTTTGATAAATGTGCAAATCAAAGGTGGGTAATAGGGGTTTTTAATTACATAATGCTCTGGCAATAAACAGGTGAGATATCGTTTAATTTAAATGGTGGTTTTATTAGCCATCTGTTATTTATATGGTAACATCATTAGACTTCATTTCAGCACCAGGATCTGTACACATTAAAACCTGTTCAGTAGTCTGGTGCAGAATAAGGGATGATTTTGAATATTAGATGGATAATTAAGACCATTATGATTGCTGTGTATATAGCATTTATATATTATTCCATGTATCTACAGTGGATTTATGAAAAATACTATAAGATTATTTTCTTGCAGGGGCCAAATAATTGTGATGGAGGGCCAAATTTGGCCCATGGGCTGCTTTTTGCCGACCCCTGCCTTCAAAACTGTATACAGTTTCTATATTCTTGAAATAACATGATTGGAACAGTATTACTAATGTGGGAGTGTATGATTTGGGATGGGATGTAGGAGGAAAGTGGTGTGGGGGGCTTGCATACAGTTCAAGAAACAGACCCCACTCACACACATGCACACTATCCACACATACATAGTGTCTCTAACCTCACAAAGCTCACAAAAGCACCAACTTGACAATCAAAGGAAACACCTCTCCTTGCTTCTCTTCCTTTCCCTCCCTCCCTCCCTTGGTGGTCTCTCTCTCTTTCTCTCTTAGACCATCAATGACAGCAGTCCCATGAAACGCTCGGCCTCGTCGCTGGGCCACAGCAGGACTGGGCGCGGCCACAGAGACAAAGGAGGGGCAGACGACTACAACATGGAGCGTGTAATACCCGAGGAGGGGAAATCTTCCAGACATGGACACCGACGGAAAGACCGGAGTCATCGGGCATCTGAGAGGTCCCTCTGTCGTTACACGGAGGCTGACACAGGTGGGAGACCTACATACACACACGAACAACAAGAGACATAGCAAAAGCAATAATATGATGGTTTTACAGATGCCATATTAACACAGTTGCACAGTTTAGAAGCTACATTATGGCAAAACAGGTCTTTCCTTAAAAATAAAAATGTATTCTCTGCAGTAAGTTAAGTACATATGGAAAACTGAAAAAGGTTTGTGTACCCATTACTTTTAAATGTCATATTGTTATCTAACATCATAGCAATCTTTAGTGTTTCTACCACACCCCAATGATAACTAATAAACTCCACCATCAGGCCTGGGCACAGACCTGAGCACAACCACCCAGTCAGGCGACCTCACGTCCAAGGACAAGGATCGTGACAGAGATCGCGGCCGTTCCAAAGACCGTAAACACCACCACCATCATCACCACCACCATGGCTCTGTGGACAAGGAGCGCTTCGTGGCGGAGCGAGGAGGCGAGTACGGACACAGGCACTCCCGCGAGAGAGAGCACGACCGGGAGAGGGAGAGAGAGAGGGACCGACGCTGGTCGCGATCGCCCAGCGAGGGTCGTGAGTGCGTGACACACAGACAGGTGGGCTTCTGGGCACTTGCGTGCATGTAATGTCTAGTTTGAGAGCGTTGTGTTGCTTTCTAATACAAATGCAGCGGCGGAACACATTTTCAGTATCATCCTGAGAAATGTAACACAAGGGCCTCTAGTTTGATGGTGGTTAACTTGTGCAATCTGCCAATAATGCCCTGGCGGTCTCTTTGTGGCAGTAACGAAACGCTTCGGAGCTGGGTTGAGTGTGGTTTCTCTGATGTGGTTTTGCCATGAAAGTTCCCCTGATAGCGTTCAACTTTGAGCACATTGCCTCCTGGGACATCCAAATGGCAAACAGATCTTCTCTGAGTTATTTGCAGAAACTCTGGCTAGGACACAGAAAAGTACTATAAACTCACTGTTGATGGGGAAAGATATCACAGGGTCTCATTCAGCAACATTCTCAGTCAGCTCCAGATACACCAAAAGTTCTTAACCATCAAAATCTGCTCTTACCAGGCTTTGCTGAATGATGAATCCCACTTGATAATTAATTGGAGCCGCGTAGCCAATTGTTTATTAAAACGCCCCCTCAACTCTGTATAAGGGCAGGTGGCAAAACATCTGTGATGCTGTAAATCCCGTCTCACCAGAGGAACACACAGTAACTGAAATGAAAAGAAAACGGTTTCATGGATACAAACACTATTTACATAAGAGACACATCTTTATTGAAGAGTTATTATAGGGCTACTCTACTATTCCTCTCTGCCCTCAAATTAGAGGTCAAGATGTGTTGTTTTACTCAACAACACACAGTTGTGTTTAAAACGGCAAAGATAGTATGTACCCTATGTATGTACCCCATTTGTGTATACATATACAGTATGTTTGACTACATGCACACAAACATATGCATTACTGTGGGTAGAATCATGAGAGTACAAGTAAAATGTTTGTTAAATGAAGTCACTGTTGCAACAACCAAACAAATATGCATAAAAATGTATATTTGCGTGCCTGACTTCTGTCCCTTTCTGCCCTGCCGAAATGTTTTTGGACTGCTAATGTTTTCTCACGTTCCCCCCACTACCTTTCCTTTTACAACATCCTTTTCCAAACACATTACCCACAACATTTTAGACAGCTTATTAAAATAGAAAACAAAAAGGTATCTACATTTCCTCAAAAACTTTTGTGACGCACACCATTCAGCCTTGAATTTTTATGTTATAACTTGAAAATCAATGCTAAGGAGGACTAATTCTCTGTTAATGTGAAGATTTGGTTTCTCCCATTTGAATTTTTATAATAAAGTAACTTTCTAGGACTCAGCATGTTGCATACATATCACACAGCTCATTCATAATTTCAAACCAAACACATTTTATGTATGCTTAGGCATCATATTTACCCTGTACCACATTTGTTGCTCCGGAAATCAACCCTTTACCCTTCTTTTCTCCTGTCGTCTTTTGTTTTCTTTCCTCTGCGTGACATGTTGCTTCTCTATGTATGGTGCTGTTTGAAATCTCATCTTTCTTATCCACATCTGCTCTATTACGTTTTGATGCCTTTCATTTCTACCTTTCTCTCCTCCACTCCACTTACATTATGACTGGTGCTTTTATTCTTATTGTTGCTGTGGTTCTTGTTGTCTTTTCTGGCTTTTCTATCTGGACTCTATTCTTTTCTCCTTGCCTTTCTATCTTGCATTCTTTCTTTCCCTCTCTATTTGTTTCATACTCTATCTTTCCCATCCTCTACTTTATTCTACATGTTCTGTCATTGAATTCGTGGTTCGTTCTTTTTATTTGCTTTATTTCACTTTTTGTGTAGGGCAGTAGTTCAGTCAGCGGAAGTCCTGTCCCCTCAACTTCGGGGACCAGTACACCACGTCGAGGCCGTCGACAGTTGCCTCAGACCCCTGCAACACCCCGGCCCCATGTTACCTACTCCCCTGTGGTCCGTAAGGCCATGCCCACACCACCTGGGGGGCCACAGGGCAGACCCCCAGCCCCAGCCCCTCGCCGCTTTTCTCCTGAGCCTCCCCAAAGCCAGGGCCCTCCCCCTGCTGGCCTCCCATTGGCCCACCATGGCACTGCCCGCCAGGGTCATCATCCCCCACTTCGTTGGGGAGACACAGGTGGAGGAGGCGGCTCCATGGAAGGGGATGGCTGCTTCTTCACCCAGGACTACCAGGACTATGAGCCCCACCATGAACCACCTGCCTATGAGCAGAGCCCCATACAGGGTAGCAACCCCCACCCACATGCCCTGGCTAACCACCCACTGCCACCTCCCCCACAACCACAGCCACATAACCCCCATCCCCTCCCTCCACCCCAGCCACACCCTGTAAACAACCCCCACCCTCATCCCCTGCCCCACCCACAGCCCAGTCGCACCTCACCTAGGACTGCCCGCCATGCGCACCCTCCCACCACTGCCCTGACTGGGCCTGTGCAGGGCCAGGTGCAGCCTGCTGCCCAGCGTCGCCTACCCAATGGCTACCGCTCCTCGTCACCTTCCACACATCTCCATGGACCCCCACATACTGGGCCTCACAAGGTCCCCCCTCCTGCTGGGCATCCCAGGGGGCCCCGCAAGGGCCTGCATGAACCCTACAGCGAGACGGAGGATGACGACTGGTGCTAGCCTCTGGGGATGGGGTAGGGGCATAAATAGGAAAAATAACCGATAGGTGGACCGAAAGATGAAGATGGGAAGCTCTCAGCTAGAGCACTGACTGCCAAGGGAAAACCACAACTTTTTCTTTCTTGTCTATTCAATTTTTCCTCTCCTCCACTGCTTGGCATGTCCCAGGGATGGTGGGCTAGATGAAGGGATGGGTGTCAGGATGAAGGGACGGAACAAGAATGCAGAGGCAGGATCTGGAGAAACAAGTGGTGTAAGAGGAGGTCGCAAACCACCTCCATGTTCCGCTTGTGCTGTTGTTGCATTCATCTCTTGATGCCAAATGAGACCAAGCTCAAACTGCAGTTTTTAAGGATGCAAGCAGGAGGGGTGATGGACACTAGTTTTTGTGTGTCTTATTATGCCTCTGGCAATGAGCTACAGCCACTTACAAGATGTCAAGAGTTGCGACTCGACAAAAGACACTTTACAGTCAGAGACAAAAGAACGACCACTATTTTTTTTCTTTTTTCTTTTTTTTTTTTTGCTTTTCAAAGCTAACTTCAGTTAAGTTAGCCACAGAAAGAATCAAATCCAACCCTCCCAGCCACCAGTTGAATATTGATGAGTTTTATCATCTGTGTTTTTAAATAAGAACAAAACTGACAATGAGCCCTCCACCTGTATGAGGTGAGGAGGCTAAGTGGGTGGGAGAGTTGGGGAGTGTTGCATGGGGTTGACAAGTCCCTCAGTCAAACTCTAGAGGACAGGATGGGCTGTTTTGGGTATGATTACCCCTGTCCCTGGAGAACACCCTCCGCCCAGAAACAATTTAACCAACCTCAACCTATGACGTATGGGAGAAGAAAAACAAAAATGTGGAGATGGGTTTCAGAAACAAGAAACAAACCAATAACTGTTTTCTGCAGTATTTCTTCTATTCCTGCAGCTGCTTCTTCTTCTTCCTTCTCCTTCTCCTCAACTTCTTCAAAACATTGAAGCTTGAATCTTCTGTTGCACCCCACATAGCTTCGTTTTTTAGACTTGCGGAGTTGTACATCCTGTGGAAACCTGCATGAATGATACAAAAAAATAATAATAATAGCAACAATGAGAATCTACTGTATGTGGGGGGGGGATTTTCCTCGGTCCTTTCTGTTGTGGTCTGTGGGGTTTCTCTCTTTTTTTTTTTTTGGTAAAAATGCCTTTCTGTTTCTCTCTCTCCTCTGTATGACATTCCTTTCTCTGTCCCTCATTTACACTAAGAGCATTGACAAAAGGATATAGGGAGATTGGACAGTTACTGTATTTATATCTAGACAGAAGAAAATGATTACTTTTTGCTTGCTTGTCTGTATGTTCTGTGCCAAATGCTTGCCACTGATACAGCTGGAATTGCACATATTTTTGTGGAAGTAAACTTTTGTAACGAAGGTAATAAATCCGACAATGATATACTGGGAAGCAGGGTAAAGTGGGGGAAAAAAAATGTGGTGTCCATATTCGTGAACAAGTTTGACAATTTAGTAACATCTCAAAGTCTTCCAGGGTTTAAATAGAGACATCAGAAAGAAAGAGACCAATAGAAAGGCGGAGAAAAGAGAGAAACTCTTCATCTTTGTTTTCTTTGTTATTGACCGTAATAATGGATAAACAGGTAATATAATAACTTATATAATGATCATGATGATCGTGATAATGAGGCAGATTCTCCATATTTGGTCTTATGTTCTTTTCTGTATGTTTGTTTGATTTTGAGCTCAGCAAATCATTTTTCCAACCCCGAGGTGGAGCTCCAACCCACGCTTGCATTGTGGGAGAATGGGTTTGCAGGAGGGCAAATTAAATCAGAGATTACCCACAGCTGTCAGTAGGCTAAAGAACATATAGAATTTAGACAATGGATGAATTTGATTTTGAACTCCCTTTAAAAAATTTTTTACAAACAGGGCAGGTTTCTGCATTTATATAGAAGAGTCTACCCTCCTGGAGGTGCTAAGACAGAGTTCCACCACCACCACTTGTGACCTTCAGGTGGAGCTGTAGGACGAACATTGTCCCTCTGGTTTTTGTACCTCTCCCTTTACTTCACTTCTGATCCAGAGCTGTTATACGGGAGCCGTGCACCAAGAATACAGTTGAGCTCATTCTCGCACCAGTAGACTAACTCGTCTGTGTTCACAATGTGTAAACACAGGCGGCTGAGTTGCACACTCGCACAGTTCAGATGGGTTGGAAAAAAGATGTCTGGGCCTTTGTCATGGTCCTGGAAAAAATCTGTATTATGTGTATATCACTCCTATATATCTTTATTTCGATCTGCGTGTTTCTCTGTGTGCCTCAAACTAACACTTGTCACTAACAGACACCACTGTCAGCCCCAACACTATTATTATCATTATCATTATTATTATTATATTATTATTATTATTACTTCATTTATTTATTTGACCAATGTTTTACCTGGAGGCCTATCACATGTTGACCAGAGAATGCACCGAAAAAATAGAAAAGAAAAAAAAACTGCCTATTAGTGTCTTTCCAACCTCAGTGGAATGTCACAGACAAGAATTTTTTCATACCACTTCTCTTAAAATCAGAAAGCACACTAGGTATGTAGCTCCTGGTTGTGGTGTGTGTGTCGTATGTACAGGGGAGAGTGTGTTTCTGATAAGTTCTGGTGGTTTGTTTTTGTGCTTGCTTTGCTTTCTGTTCCTTGTCTCCAGAAATCCTTTTGAAATCTTAAAGATGTTTCAGTCAAATCATTGTAACAAGCCTCGACTCTGTGTGTTTGTGTGTGCATATACATGTGAGAGTGTGTGTGTGTGTGTGTGCGTGTGCGTGTGATGTCAGTAACCCCTGAATGGAACATGTAAAGCCCCAAACATTCACCATCCATCTTTGTGTCTATGCTGCAGTGAAATCCACTAACACGCTGATTAACCACACAAAGTCTTCAAAAAGCAATGTAAAGCCGCTACTGAGAAAAAAAAAACAACCTTTTTAAGTACAAAAGATTAAAAAAAAATTGAAAAAATATCTAGTTCCAGAAATGCATGTGCTATGTGCATGCCACACCGTGGGTTAACAGTCATCTTCAGGACATAAAAGAAAAAGCAGATTAATGAATTCAGAGGAATAAAAAAAGATATATAAATAGATAGATGTTTTTAAAAAGCAACATTTCCTTTTTTCCTTCTATTTTTGAGAACAAAAAAGGTTAAAAAAATACAACAAAAAAAAAGATCTAAAGAACTAAAACACAAAAAAGACTTTGGTGAGAGTCAGAGTCTTGTTTGTTTTCTTCTGTTACATGGGTTTGAGGCACAATACAACCATGTTCAGGACACCACAAAAAAGAACTGTTTTTAATGAAAAAAAAATATAGGAAGAAAATAGAGTGCAGTTCAGAAGATGGTGTATTCTCCCTTCTACTTTTTGTGGGGGTCAGGGGGTGTAGGAGCAAGCCAAATCCGATGATGTACTCATTATAACTGGCTGTGGAATCTTTGATCTCTCACTCACTCCCTCTTTTTTCTCTCTCTCTGACTCTGTTTCTCTCACACTCTTATCTGTCGCACTCTCAACCTGTCTCACCGCTATTTCTACCAGTGCATTTTGTAATTCCAAACAGAACTCTTCCTAAAGAATAAAATCCAGAGAGAATGCACACCGCTTTGGCTCATTTCTTGTCCGCATTATTGCTCCAGTCTTTTTAACTGTCAAGATGTGTGTTGTGGGTGTGCATGGCGCATGTTTTGCCTTAAGGGCGCACTGTGGAGTTTTCAGAAGTTACTGTCTGTTTACATTTAGTGTCCCTCACCAAAACACATTGTATGGGTTAATTACAGCTTTTTCCATGAAAGCAACTACATGCTGTGTCTGCAAACAAGGCAGACGAGAGTAGTGAGACAAGCTATAAAACCAAAACAATAAGCTGTAAGAAGCTAAAACGCTCTGTAAACCACCTTTCACATTGCACATAGTTATTTGATATATTTGTTAGTGTAAAAATATTAACTAGTAAGTTACCAAATCTAATGGGCTGATGAGGGAATGGTGATCTAAATCACCCCAGTTTTTTTTTTTTTTTTTGCACTGTATCAGTTGGATTACTTTTAGCAGTTTCGAAAAATCCCAAACATCCACTAGAAAATGACATGTTTTCTGCTTAGGTCTGCAGAGGAAAGGAATGTGTCAGCGTATTCATTCAGTCACAATTACCTTGTTTGTGTGAGAGCGCGGGGGGGGCAAAGAAAGGGTTCGAGCAATTGGAACAGCCACACGCACTTGCTTAAATGTGAAGGCGTACGAGTGCATGTGTTTAATGTGTTTGACGTGCATATTTTTACAGGCATGTCCAGACGGTTCCGGCCTCTCCTCCCAGCCCTGTGTACACAGACAGGGCGCTCTGGTTCCAGCCGGAAGAATGAGCAGATTCACAGTTGGGGCCTCATGGGGATTCACACGGGCACTTCCCCCCACATTCCTTCCTCTGTTTTCCTGGGTTAACCCCCTTCCCCCAACACAAACACAGGGCCACTGGTGTATCCCTGTTGCACCCCCACCATACAGCTTGTCTGTCTGGGGGCGGGGGCATTGCATTCCAAAACTTACAGCCGTCTGTCGTATAAAAATACGTGAAAGCTAAATTTTGTCTTTTAAATGCACGCGTTTCTAAATATTGGATAGTTTGGCCTTCATTTTAATTATGAGTCAACGAATTTAAATGGAGTGATATTTTTGTAAAAACCCCTTACAGGAGCTGGTGGTACAGTGCAGAGCGACTGTCACTGGAAATTATACTAGTAGTTTCAAACTTTAAAACTTTACTCAAACTAAAAGGAGTAATACATTTCTCTGTTGACCTTTTAACTCCCTCATCTTCCAAGCCCGTCTTGTTGTGAAGAATAACTAACCCGCACGCTGTCATTTATCTACTCCACTCCAGAGGTAATTGATTGATTTTTCTTTTTTTTTTTACCTAAACACCTGCACCATGACTGCTGGATCTGCACTGACTGTTGCCACCATCACATTCAGGCCACAGTTCTTGAAGAGCAAGGGAACAAAGATAGTTCTCCGTGTTTGGCCAGCCAGTGGCTTAACCCCCCCCCCCCTACATTATTTACGTGCCATCTCCTGGATTGTCCATACTTTTGTTCTGCAAATCAGTGTGGGGGAAGGAAGCAAACTTCTTCACACCCCAACCAGTTTCCTGTCACACACACACACACACACCACTTCCATGCACCAAAAGCAAATCACCCACTAACATTACAGCAGCATTTTTCTGCTGTATGATTACACATCCATTAGCGCCTGTCGGTCTTGTAGATAAGACAGTCTCTGTCATAAACAACACATCACACCAGATTCACTTCAAGTACAAAATGTTTAATAAATACTGAGGTAGTTGTAGTCATTGAATGTTTTACACTTGAATCAGCACATCTCCCATCTTGAGTCAGCATGTAGGCCTCGACTCGCTCATAATATGTTACATTTGCTGAGGAGAGCTTAGAGGGCCTCAGCAGACTTGCGTAAATGTTCACGAAGGCAGTCTAAGGGCCGATCTTGACGAACCAGTTCCTGCGGGTCCGCCTTGACCAGCTGAAGCCAGTTCCTGTTGTGGGCCCATATTTAGGCCAAAAGTCACTGGGATGACTTTGCAGCAACTTGGGCTGCTTCCGTGATTCGTGTAACACGCCCCGGCTTGTTCAGAGTCCTGTCGGGGGCTTTCAGGGCACATTATCCCAGGTTTCTGTCCTGCCGACCCCGAAGATGGGCCCACCTTAGGCGAGCTCCGGCTCCTGGGCCCGTTAGGAAAAGTTTCTTGCCTTTTCGCCTCGAGGCTGCGCAGGGCTTCAACACGCTGCAATGGCTCTCTGCAGAGGCACGGGGGTTGGGGGTGCTCCTAGTTCACTGCTGCAGTTCACGTAGCCCATCAAAACCGAATTCGCGAGGAGCTGCTGGGGGCAGTTTCCCTGCTCAAGTTTTGCTTTCTTGCAAGGCAGGAAATCCGGCTCAGCGGCCGCCTTGCCCCGTCTTTTCCTCGAGTGCTGTGCCGGGCCAGTCGGGCACCGATTCTCCTTGTTTTCTGTAGACGGCCCTACGGCCTCCTCTCGGGGTGAAGTCCGAGGCTGTCCGGTGGCAGGCGACGCGGGGCCCTGGGGGTCCACGCGAGCGCCGGCGGGCTCCGTGTCCATCTGAGCCGCCGGGGGCTGTCGTGCGCATCCCGGCGCGACACCTTCTGCCGTCGCCTGGGCCGCGTGGTAGATGTCCCGGGCGGATTTCATCACCAGTGTCAGCAGGAGGCTCCGGTGGAGACGGAGACCCCCTCGCTGGCTGCGGGAGCTGTACAGTTTCCCCAAAGCCACGACCATGATCCTCTTGGCCTCGGCGCTGAGCTCCATGTCACGGCTTGTTTTGAAACGGGACAGACGGAGGACGGCTTGTGGATTTCGACGTCTCCCCTCTTGACTCCACGCGCAGACACGATGCAGACCGGGTGCAGGACAAGTACTTATCACCTCGCCGACGTCACTCCCGGCCGAGCTCCGCCCACCGGCCTCGTGCCCGGTCTGCTCCTTCAAACAGCCCTGCAACAACTGGTCGGGCCACCGGCTATTTTTAACCCGCCGGTGTCCCCTGTCAACATACGACTACCGAAACCGCCCGAACACGAGAGTTCAAGTGGGAGCGGACACGGAACCGATAGACATGACCCGCACGCACCCACTGGTTGACACAGCCACGAGGTACGAACAAAACAGGAAAGGAAAACACCCCCGTAAATATTGGAACACACTGACGTTCAGGGAAGTAGCCTCATTTGCCACCAGATCCTACCTGGAGGACTGGAAGCAGGCACAAGTTACATAAACACGTTACCACATGCAGGCAGCTTCGGACTTTGGACTTTGGACTCTGGAGCCCCCCCCAGCTTACAGCAGCTTTTCAAAACTAGATCAAACAAGCACCTGTCTTTGTACCGGATATATGCCACTGCTCCTAAACCCGTTTTGTTTTTGTTGACAAACGATGTTTGGACGTTGCTTGGGCAGCCAAAGCTCAATTTTAGCCTTGCAATTGCACATCTGCAGCCCCGGCAGATAACGTTTTGGTGCTGTCGTCGTTGAAGCTGGAAGCACATCTGCAGGCCTACACGCAACACGAGGAACGACCAGAAAAACCTTTGCGGCCGGTAAAAGCAGCGATGAGTGCAGCCTTTCGGTTGAGCACCTATTCACAGCTGTCGGGGAGAAGTTTCGCACTTTGCCACTTAGGCTTGATGTATCACATCTTGCCTGCACGACTGGTGTCTCATTACTGATCGACCGAAGATTTAAAAAAAACCTAGTCGGGATCAGTCTGCTGTGTAGAGTTTTACGTTAAGACTCCCCGTGCACCGGTCAAAGAGAGTCAGGTTAAATGAGCTCTGCCACGGTCGAGTAATTTGCTTTGCTGATGCGAAAGAGAAACTTGTTGTGTTCTTAAAATACCATCGAGCAGTCAACGTCATTCAAAGAGAATTGACTGGGGGGGGGGGGGGGGGGGGTGTTTATGAGGCCAGTTACTTTCAGTTGATCCAAGTGGTAGAAATAAATGTCAGACACTGAAAGACGCGTTTCGAATCTATTTACAAATGTATAAATGACAAACTGCCTGCAGCGCACTGGCTCGAGGAGCGAAAGTTGGAGCAGGAAAAGTGCAACGCGTGAAGGGTGTTTCTGTCCATTTTTAGTCTTTCTCACAGTGGGGATGGATTCCATTCCACCTAGCTGTCGGGAGCAGTCGATGAAGGCTGCCTGTAATAGTCTCTCAGCTCTCCTCCACTCTCACCCATCCCCCTCCCCCCCTTCAGTGTGTTGCTTCCTTTTGCAGGAAAAAGAAAAGGGGGAGGGGAGGGGGGGGGGTGTAACAGACAGATGCCCATATTAAGCATATCCTGCTCCTGCGGTACATGTAAAGGAAAACCCATGACGCGAGCGGGAGCCCTCGCTTCCTGAGGCCATTTAAAGCAGCAGCAGCAGCAGCAGCAGCGAGGGCCTGCGTCAGGGCTTGCCGCTTCCCCGAGCCCATATTTGGGCAATGGAATCCAGAACGTGTGGCGGTCGCAAACTGCGCGGTCATTTTACCCTGCACTAGCAGCTAGAGCTGGATAAACCAATACGACGAGACATAAAACGGCCCACTCTACTCCCCAGCATCAGTTTGAAGGTTGCGTTGTCCCTGCAGATTTCAGTTCTTGGAGAGAACCCCCCCCTCTAAGCTGCCCCATACTTCCCGAGGAATATGTGCCGTACGGATGACTGTTCAACAAAACCCCAGCTGCAGAGGATAACAGGCTGACGTTTGCATTTTCTTTAAAAAAAAAAAAAAAAGATCCAACTGTCAGAAAATATATACCTGTCTTTGTGGTGGGAATGCATAAAAATCAATCGGCAAGTGACTTTCCTTCCACTAGGCATGTGAAAGAAAGAAAAAAAAAAACTAAAGAAAATTCCTCTGTTGGCATTAGGAAGTCATTTATAACCAACTATCCTTCTATTTCTAGTCGATGGGAGACTTCTCATACAGACACACTCACTGAGCACAATGCCCAATAGCATCCCCAAAGGCCAACGCTTCCTCCCAGCCTCCTACTGACGTTTTGAACCTCGCGGTCGCATAGTTCATGGTTAAGGTTCGAACTCGGAGGTGGAGGGAGACTTGTTTGCGGCCGGCCTCTTTCGAGCGCCTCAACGACATCTCAGTACATCGTTGTAGAATGGTGCCCCCCAGTGGCCATGTTGTGGAATTGAAGGGACATTGCGGAGAGAGGAGCCCGCCGAGGAGCGTACAATACGTGTAGTTTGGAGAGGAAAGAGCTCACCTGGCACACACTCGCCTGTAGGCCTGACTGGAGCATTTAAACGCTCCCACTTCTTCTCTCTGCTCACAACCTCTGCTCACTAGAATAAGCCGATGGATCACCACATTGTCTTCTGGCTGCGTTATTTAATAATTGAATTAATCCAGTCTGAATCCTTTTACCTAGTGTGTACCCTGCGTTTTACATATGATTGGTTTTTCCATACCCGCGCACTGAAATTTAATCACCTGTTTGAAGTGCTTAGAGGCTTGTGCTCCACATCTGGAGAATTAAATAACCACCACATTGGACTGTAGTGCATTCCTCTTAAAGATAGAAATGTCTTAAACGTATATTAATCAATGTTCTTCCACTAGGGAGCGGCAAAACATCACAAAAAGCAGCAAGTACACAGCCACCACATTTATTGGACTCATATTTCAAGCCAGCTCTGTTTTGTTCAGATTCCTGAAGAAAAAATATGTGGGTCTCTAACCGATTAGATGTTCTATTTTCATCGCCAGACATTTGCTAATATGTCTGTCGGCCGTTTGGTTGACTAGATGTACTGTACATTAGGGTTTTGTAATGCTGCCTGACGCGGCTGGGTTGTTGAGAGGAGTTCAGACTCAACTCTGTATTAAATGTGTGGGCAATGAAAACAAAAGAACAAGCTGAAAGAGGCAAAAAAAAACCTCCTTAGGGCAAAATTATGGGATAGTTATGATACTATAACCGACCATTTTCACATAACATAGAGGTAACTGATTCTCTGTTAATATAAAAAAAACATAGATTAGTGCAGGTTTAAAACACAGTAAAAGTCATTCTCGAGGGCTGTTCCCTTGCTTACAGCACAGTTCATTAATGTGGCAACATTGTAAATGGAGCAGGCAAAACTGTGGACATTTCATTGAATTGTACAGAATATCTGCAGGGTTCAGTGATTAGTATATTTGAAATGTGTTGCGGGCCCAACTTTTCCTCTCCTCAGGTGGAGAGATTCTGCACTGCCTTGAGCACAATGGATAGATAGGTTGTTCATCTGTCTTGCTTCCTCATCAGTACAAGCGTCACCAACAGGTATGAGTCTGAACTGTCCAGCTGGAAAATCTAAGGTTGATTGCGCAGTCTCATCCACTTGATTTCCTGCAGTCAGCTGTCTCGACGGCCTTTTAGCACTGGGTGGCGCAGTAACAAGGGAAATGAAAAAGATCACTTGATTCTGCTCTGGGCTATGGACCTTTGCTTTTGAGACAAAGCAAAGGTTTAAGGGCATACACGCAAAGAAAAGGGAGAGAGTCCCAATGGTTTATCTCATGCACGGTTCATATTCAAAAGATTACAGTCCATCATTCTGTATTTGTTGATTTAGTCACGTTTACATTAGAAATAAATAACATGGTCATTGGTAACCTATACAGACTGAATTTTAAATAGATTTCCACGCTGATGATTTAGTTCAGCCAAACCACCGTGAATAAAATGGACCAAGCCTGTTCTTGATTATAATAGCCTCAGATTTCTTAAAGTGGTGGCAAAGTTACTGATGAAAATTAATTATGGATTGAGTACTTAATTATTTTACATGTATCACAGGTCTTCACTTTGAGGAAAATAGAATCACAGTTGAAAATAGATCATCTAAATGAGTATTTTTAAGTTAATATGACGTATAAAGATATATTTTGCTATGTTTTTGTAATGTTGAGTTGGTCTTTCTAACTCAACATCTCTATTATAGAGTAGAATAAGAGACATGCCAGTGAATGCTGGCCTCATGAGGCAGCTTATCTTTCAAGTGTGTAAAGTTCTATACAGTATATATGTTCTATACACTCTCATACAGATAAGTATGAGAGCAAAACTATAGCCAAATGAAGGCCGAAACAACTGTGTGGGATGATATGTTCAAGCGTGAAGATAATTGGTCATATGTGGCAGCCTCCAGGTGTGAGTACTGAAGTGTGCATGAAGAGGAAGAAGAATGAGCATACATGTTTACACTCCATCTGTAAGTTTATGAAAATCGAATCAAACCATTTCACATTTCACGGTGCATTTCTCCACATAAATATATTTGAAAAATGGGCTTCTAATTTACATATTGCTGTAAATTAACTGGGCTTGTAAATGAAACTAAATTAACATTTAATTTACTGATTTTTTAAAGTGTAAAAGGGAATGCTAGGCTTTTTTCTAAGCAATAGTCTATTTGTATTTCTTGATCAAATTTCGGTTTATGTATTCAGTTAATGAATTAAAAATCAGGAGGAAACATTTTTCTATCCATTTCCATTATGGTATCATATATGAAAATGTATGTTTGTTGTCTAGACATAGTGTCAATGTACTTCTCCGCCAAATGTTTAAAGTTTGACTTAAAAACAAGACACATCCAACACACAACTGAACAGTAACATTCCAGTAAAAAAAGGAGTCAGAGAGAAATTGTTACAAATCTTTTATTAAGATATTCATTATTTAATTCATTTTGACATTTTTCTCTATGATTTGTATTTATTTATTTTACAGTTGTTAATGTGCAATTGCCTTTGATAATGTTGGGTCACAGTTACAGGGCTTTCACAAAGTTATTGGCACTTGGAACACAGAAAGAATCGGATGAGCAGTACAGGAGGTCAGCTGGCGCTACAGGGTTACAGAGGGCAAGGCGCAGGGGCAAAGACATGGGCAGACCAATTACTGCACACGTTGTGAAGAAGCGCTGTTTCTAGGTAAATATATACCTCATGCTGCGAGTGCACAACAAACTATCTGACCTCTATGTGGGTGTCTATATATAATATACAGTATTTATCTATACATGTATATAATCATATTTATATATGTACTGTTTAGTGACAAAAGGTTCCCCATGCCGTGCCACACCTTATCCATTCAAGTGTGTAGGTCTATATGTTTTGTGAAGTGTAAACACATACGCTGAAAAGGTAAAGAACTTGCGTGTTGCTTAGAAAGTACGGGGAAAAAAAGTATGAAAGCCTTCTGTTTTTAAAATGTACACAAAGTAAAACACAACCACACTTGCACGCCTATTGCAGAAGAAGCACCGTGCAAGTAGGTTGTGAATGAGGGACTTTTATTGAGTCATAAGAAGTAGAGTTGGTCCTGAAAGCTTACTATAAGGTAAAACCCCTGACACATACCATAACCATAGTTATTTCTAATTAACTGATTCAACTGATCACAACGTCAGCTTTAAGCCAGTGTTGTGAAGCTATGCTTATGAGGTGCAACAGCATGATATTTGGACTTTGTCAATGGTGCAGTGTGGACATTTCTGCATTTGGGCTGGGCTGCTGTTTTGTGGCTGCTGACTAATATGGCTTCCTTACAATCAATGCTGGTTCACTGGTGATCTTTCAGCTCTAGTCAGTGACTCAGAGCGGAGTCAAAGTGATTCAGTAGGTACCATGGTTATGGTTAGAAGCTAATTTAAGCCCTTGTTGCTTCTTGCTCTACATCGCTTTAAAAAGCTTCTTTATGGTTTCATCTTATATTTTTTTCTATTGGAGACTCACTGTCTTTTCTAAGATTGTCAATGGTAATTATACTCTGGTTGCACTGGTGCCCTTCTGAGGGACCCTACATTTAATTCAGAGGACCTCGTGATCGAATTTGAACTCGTCTCTCGGTCCTTTAATCATGTATTCAAAGCAATTACCTTGGAATCTGCTATTATAGTGAAATTTATTTTTGAAAACCTTGAGCAAAGTGTTTGGAGGCTTTCACTTTTATGAAAATCTTCATCTTTAAATGACAAGTTTTGAGTATAACATCATGCGATGTCCCAGTAAACTATTTGATTTGATGAGTTTTGAATTTAATGATGGTAAGTCTAGCTTAAGTACTGTCATAATTTAAAAAACGTGTTAACTGTAGACTCCGGGCCCTGACACAAAAACCACTTGAAACCCATTAAGCAAATTAAAATACATATTATGATTTAGATTTAACTGCCTTGCCTCTCGCTGAAACACATGAATAAATTTGTGGAAGTGAAACATGAAACCAGCTGCATGAAGGACAGGAAGCAGAACAGTCTTCAAAGATATTGAGGAGGTAAGTGGGGGGAGGGGTACTCATGTGGCATCTACAGTCAAATGCAAAATTGAGGTTTTGTTGTCATTACCGTTACTGAATACTTACAAGGTACTGCATTTTTGTTCTTTCCATATATCACCCGCTCAAAGCACCTAGGTAAACTCATTCTCATAATTTAAAAAAATAATGAAATAGGCTGAGCTTTATCTACCATGCCTATAGTTAATGTTTCAATAAGATTGACTCAACTGCCTTGAAGCATATTTTCCTTCCAGGTTTTTACACCTTTTTAAATATGTCCAGAAGGAGAAGGTAATCAGTCAGTCTGTGAGGGAATTTCAAGTTGAGAAAACATTCCTAAGTCAGACCCTGACCACTTTCACGTATATCCACCTGTAACAGGAATAATGAATCCCCTGTACTGACCTCCGTTCTACAAGTCAACATGCATTCAAAAATTTCTAGCAAACACTAACTTTCACATAAAAACGGTCACGTTTTGATGTGTCATAATCAGACACATCCAGCAAAAGAAAGGAGGAACACTTGGGATTTAACTCAACAGTCCTCTTGATTATTTACAGTAGGAGTTTGTGCCACTTTAGAAACAAGAAACACATGTAGACATGGAAAAAAATGACAAATTCCACCTAGAGGGGTTCGATTGCTACACAACATTTCTCAAAAGGTGCATGAACCACTGGTTCTTCTCATTAAGGTGCAGAAACCTCTCATGGAAGTTGCAAAATCATTTCAAACTCCAAAATAAAACTGTCAGCCATTTTGAATTTCCATATTCAAGAGGTGGTGCATTAGATACGTGAATAAACTACATACCAGAAGTCACAGCCGTGCAATACAGACTCTTCTTTAACAAAGAACTATGTCTCACACACACATGGATAGTACCATAAAACCAATTTTCTTCTAGCAATATTGCCTCCTCCTTGACATCACTGTACCCACCAGCCTTCTGTTTACTGATTTCAATTAAACGGCACATTCCAATATTCCATGATTATTTCCATTGACTTTTGCATTTTCACGAAATGTCAGCAGTTTTTTTTTTTCCTTTTAATTAATTTTAGTACAAAGAAATAAACTAGCTGAGTTGTCAGATCACTATAACCTTTATATTTCTACAATACACTTACTGGTTTTCTAAAAGTAATCATCAAAATTGTGGGCCAGTGTTTTATCAAAGGAGACAAACGTTGCAGGTTCATAACCTAACAGGAAATGGTTATCATAGACAACAGTCAAGCCAGCTGAATCAGTCTTATTATTCCTTTTAAGCTAGTGAACAGAGGATGAAATGCTTCAAATTTAGCAGTTCAACTGCTCATTCCATCACTCTGCACTGTAAAATAAAGATAAAAATAAATGACTATGGGTCCTATGATAAGACTGCTTTATGATACTCCTTTTTTCTGCAAAAATAGCACTTCTCCTTGTTTGACAAGACCTCTTTCAATAAAACATGAAGATCGAGATTTTAAAACAATCCCTCTCACTCTCTTCACTCACGCCATTCTAGGCATGGGCACTTGTATAAATATAGTTTGTCTTCTAAAAATATGACCATCTTTGATTACCTGTTGCCCTTCAGTTTTCTTTACAATCATCTCAGTAAAAAGCTTTTCCCCTTCTCTCTGGATCACTTTTCAGTATATAGACAAACATGCTAAAAATTTAGTTAACAGAAAGATGAGAATTATCTCTATAAGACACCGCACAGTGAAACACTCAGGTGAGATTCTCTGGTCTCAAGAGAGGTGAGGTGGGGTGAAAAATACTTGCAGGGTGATGAGTGGTAGATGGAAGGGGAAGGAGAACAGGTAGTGTTAATTTATTTTAATAATGTATCTATTTTAAATTTATTTCATTTCCCGAGGCTGGAATACAAGTTGTCAGGCTTGCATAGAGAAAAATGCCACTGACACCTACATTCAATATACTCCCCACTCCTAGTCTGTCCATCAGCCATCCCCTTCCTCCTCCTCCAGGCTGCAACGGTAACTCCACCCACCATCCAAACGTCAGGGAATGTATTTAATATGCAACAGTGGATGCGTTTACACACCTTAAAAAGACAAGGGGAGGCAGAGGGCAGTTAGGAGAAAACTAACTCTCTCTCTTTCCTCGACTAACTCCATTGTACAGTCATAAAGCAAAAATTTAAGTTTTCACGTCCTGGTTACATCAGGGTAGCAACGACCGTTGACCCCAGCAGTGTAGTATAGACAGTCAAATGTGAGAGATCAGCGTGGGCCAAAGAGTGAGGAGGCAAGCAGAACTGGGGAATACTGGTATGTGTCTCACCAAATTTCAACCTTCCCCAGACACAATGTTCAAAATAACGGTCCTCCGTCCCCGCCCACACCTTGTAGTGATTCACCTGAAGAGCCACCTGACTCCATGCCAGCACCGCCCGTGGCCTCCAGAGAGGCGGGGTCGAATGCTTGATCCGGTCCCAGGGTGTCGTCCTCCGTCTTGACACCGTCGGGAAGGAAAGCGGAGTAGGCATCGCTCTCAGCCATCAGTAGCTTCAGCTTGGGGATCCAACTCTTACGGACAACACGCCGGGCGTTGGTGCACATGTCTGCTGCGATGGCATTCATCTCGCTCTCCTTGAAGCTGGTGGCAAAGTTCTGGCAATAAACTGACATGGGGAAGAAAAACACAGGTTAAGCTGAGTACACCTTATGTTGCCAGCTACAAAGCAGACAGGAACCTCATCAGCCCAAACGGGTCCAAGAATTACCACATTAAAAACCAAGAGAAGCTACGTATTTACAACCCCAACCTAGATGGTGGGACCCCAACAAAGCAGTGACTGTTTTGTTGATTGATTTCTGATTAAAGTCTTCGAGGAAAACGTTACGCTTTTAATGTTCACTAGTGGAATACACATTAATTGATAAGTAATGTGTGGTATGGTGCTCACTCATTCTGTACTTTTTAAACATTGCTTTTTCCACTGGGGTTCTGCTACAACGTCACCTGCTTGCAAGGTGCATGGAGTACTAAGGCAGTCTTAAGTATCAAAGCTTCTCTTCCTCACGCTGCAGCACTTGCAGTATTGATACTGCAGGTGCTGCTCAAGTTTACCTGGAGGGGGAAAACAGCTAGACTGGCTCTGGTCAACAATAAGCTAAACCGGATGCTGGTTGCAGCTTCATATTTAATGGACAACTGCCAGAAAGCCACTAAGTTAATAATTTCCCAAAATGTCAAACTTTTGCTTTATTATAAGCAAATATAACCATCTCCCTGAAGTAGTGTAAGAAAACTTATTTAAGAGAATATGCAGTATTTGCAGGACTTCTGTAGATCCTAAGGGCCCTCATTCTGAAATGTAATTGTAACTGTAAATGAAGCTGCTCAGAGACAGATCTCCAGCTGCCTAACTCGTTTCACTGAGGAGACGGAGGGAATTTGTTCATCTCCACAAAGCCCAAACTTCACTGAGTTACACATGATTTCTGTTTTAAGCTTCCCCTTTTTTGTAAACATCTGAATACACACTCCCCTCGTTTTATATATACACCCACATAATACAGTATTTTCTTTAGGGTCTGTCTGCTGTTGACATTCAGTTTAAGGGTGAATGTTGCTATCTAGTGGTCACTGTGAGTTATTACCTTTACAACAATAAATAATCAATGAATGAATAATCAATGAATAATCTGCCATCTGCATCTTGATCCAAAACTACCCCAAATAAACTGGCACATTTAGGTGTTAAATGATTAATAATTAATAATTATGAAATTCAGCAACAATGTAAATGCATGTAAATTCCCCTCTTTCTGTACCCAACATCACAAGCAAGTGTTAAAACTGTTTGCTTGCTTGTGGGCAAACACCCACAGACGGAAAAACGTGTATGCTCACATTTGACCGCATGCAGCACTCTGTTGTCCAGGGGCTTGCGGCTCGGGTCGTTGGTGGATGAGCGAATGCCTGTTCCACAACTGTTGGCTAGAGTATTCCTGATACATCAAAAGAAGAATGAATTACACAGAACTGAGGAAAACAAAAATAGTTGTTTTATCCCTCCTATGCCAGCAGATAAAAAAACCCAAAAAACTTTAATTTCTATATTAAAACTAACTTTACATGAAACATTTGCAGAAATAGACCCAGGCACACAGAGAGAAGGAACAAACCTGTCAAAGAAGGCGGCCAGCAGCCTCCTCAGCAGCACCTTGTGTCTGGTCCCTGCGCTCACATGACAGTTCATTAGCTGGGCTCGTGATATATACACAGAGGTACCTGCCGAGAATGCACATGCAAAGAGGAACAAACAAATTATCCACCCACCATAATTTAAGATTATCACCACTTATGAATCATTTATTGTCTCGCATTATGACATTCGTGACCTCTTCAAAATCATGTTTTTGGTTCATGTACAGTAATGATGAAGTCAGGATCTTCACTTTAATTTACTGGAATGGAGTATTTGTTTATCTAGTGACAACTGTGATTCATTTCAAACATTACAGCTGTAGGTGGAGAGTGAGGAGGCTGTGCTTGAGTTACACATCATAGTTTTGAGGTTTGATTTTGCTTCTTTGCCACCTTAAATTTCTTTTTCGGATTGCTTCTTTCATATGTTTTATGTTTTTTTATTGTTCTATCTTGAATTTGCATCTGTGTCAAAGGTAAGAAAACTATCTTTCCTTTCTGCCCCTCCTTTTTTCTTTTTTATGATTCTCTCTCTCTCTCTGGCACATGCACACAGTTCATTGAAAGGTATGTAACCCAGCCCATAAGGTAACACAGACATTGTCACAGGATGTCCTTGACATAAACACACTGAGTCACATGTGCAATACTGGCACGTAATCGGCATGCCAATGCCAAGCCCAGTCATTTGAGGACAGCTTTCTTTAAATATCTGTATACATAGCATTGCGACTGGCCTTCTCCTTTTTAGACCCCTTGAATCAAGTAACATTAGTATATTGAGGCATGAGTATTTTATTGTTCGGCTGTACCCATTTCATAATATAGATTATACATATAAAGCATCTTCCAAAATGTTAAAAGGCCCAGATAAACACCAAAAAAATAAATAAATAAAAGAAATTGGGTGAATTTTACCATCTCATCTAAAACTCAAGTCTGTCTTTTGCAAAGGCGGGTTTCTTTGAGCACACACACATACACACGCGCACACACAAACAAAAAACAAAACAAAAAAAATACTCTCATATACAAACATACCTGAGACTAACTCTAGTTTCTCAGCAGGGTCTCCTTCCTCGTACAGTTTGGGATGACAGCGGTTGCCTATCTGAGCGATGAGTTCTGCAGGAAGACACGTAAGATCTCGGCCTCGCATTCGACCCCGTGTCTCTGTGTGGTCTGGTAGAGCCTCAACACGCTCACCAGCAGCTGGAGAGACACAATACTACAAAATTATAATAAAACCACATCAAATTTAGACACAGGGAAATATTTTGTGCTTATGATCCTACAGTACAATGTCTGTTCAAACCAGACATGCACCAGATATGGTATTAAGTCCATAAAAATACAACACGAAATCTCAGCAGAGAAGATCAGAAAAGGTCTTTCACATTCAGGCAAGGAAGGTTGAGTGCAAACATAACAAATTTTTCATTCTTGCAGCTGCATTTACGTGTATCAACATTTCATGTCCAATACCTGCAGCTCCCATGTTGAGCATGCTGTACATGGTATACATGTTGCAGATTTGCCTATACTGCTCTTCAGCTCCTTCATCTGTCCCCTCTTCCTCTTCTTCATCATCATGGTAGCTGATGGGTGAGTCACTAGCGTAGGTACTCAGGGTGCCAGGGCTGGCGCCCTCTGACATGCCGAGTCCTGCTGCCGAGCTCCCGTTGGTGCTGGCATTGCCACTAAGCCCACCACTTGCCACCATGCCTGCAAGGCTGGTTGCGGTAGCACCCATACCCATGGCCAGTCCGAGGGCTCCGGGGCTCTGGATGGCACTGCCCCGCACCGCCTCCTGGGAATAACGGGCTGCCTTCCTGGCCCCCCCCCCTCCCCCTGAGCCTACCCCACATCCATCTCGGCTGCTGCTGCCTTCCCACAACCGCTTGGCTACAGGGGTGCACACCACCGAATAAGGAGTGGCTGCTTCCGGCTGGCTAGCTGGCTGCTCCGTCTTCACTCGTGATACCAGAGGAAGCGGCGTCAGGCAGGAGGCAGGCCGGGCTGCACTGTTACTGGTCTGTGTTACAGGACTCTGGGGCTCAGAGGGTGGGGCCTCCTCTGCATGAAGGCCCTGGGAGTCACAGCTGGGGGAGGAGACCTAGAAATGATAGCATACATGCATGTCAGCATTCATGACTACATTGATGAACCAGTAAATATGTGCTGGTTTGTGTGGTTTTGTCTCACTAGTTGCTGGTCTGTCACAAAAAACAACATCTCTGCCACTGAGACGTTTGCCACCACCTCAATACAACTGATGTCAGTGGCATTTGGTTTCTGTCTTTATTGCACTGAAAGCCCTGAAAACGTAAATGTGGAAAACTTAAAAGCCTCTTTCTCTTTTTCAGACTATATGTCCCAGTTACTTGCTTTGACAAGCTTCTATTGAAACCACTTTAGCTTTACCTTGAGGAAGAATTCAGTGCCTTTTTCCATGATCTGTTGGATCTGCAGGAAGCCGGCGGTATACATGAGGAGAAACTGGTCCCCCACCGTCATGCTGAGACGGCCTGTGTAGCAGAAAGCCAAAATCTGCTGGAAGCTCTGAGGCTGCACTGCTGGCGGGAGCTCCACCACGGTTGGGCTGGTCTCATTGCTGCTACCACTTCCACCATTGCTGCTACTGCTGAAAAGGTCCCGGAAATAAGAACTGCTAGCAGCCAGAACAGCTCGATGAGCCTAAAAGAAAAAAGATAAGTAAAGTGTCCTATTAGTATTTTTAAGAGTATGGGTGATTTAGAATATTAAATATAAGATTTAAGATTTTAGGTGTTAACTTTTCTCTCTCAGTTAATGATTTAAAATTAAAGAGAATTTTTGAATTGAATATATTTGCTTAAGGTGCTGTGAAGATAGGGAAGACTGTTGCTGAGATCCAACCAAAGATGTTCAAGCATCTTCATGTAAACCAGCTGTACAATAATGTTGCCAAAATAAAAATAAAGTTTAAACTTGACAAGTTTAAACTTTATTTTTATAAATTTAATTAGTTAAATTAGTTAAATGGGAAAAAATATTAAGATATTAACCAAGCAACTGTTTGTGGATTGAGTTCAGTCAGTAGTATTGAGGTTCTATGGCCAGCCATTTATTTATTACCTCCGCCAAGGAGGTTATGTTTTTACACGTGTCTGTTTGTTGATTTGTTTGTGGGCCAGCAGGATTACGCAAAGTCTACTGAACCAATTTGCACCAAACGTGATGGATGGATATGGCATGGGCCAGGGAAGAACCCATTAAATTTCGGTGCAGATCCAGTTAAAAACATTCTCTTCAATACTGGCGGAGGTATGCGCTCTACTGAGTGCCTTTTTAGTTTATTTATTTAATCGTTCTTGTTATATAATATTATTCCTACAATACAGATATAGAGTTCTCTATCCCCAGGATATTTGTTTTGGAAAGAAAGTCATACTCAAAGTAACACTACTGGAGACACTACAATTTTCAGACCTAAAAAAAAAGAGATTACATGGCATTAATAGTTTATAATAGAAAGCGTTAGATGAGAGTGACGAATGACATCCAACCAAGGATGTTGCAACAAGGGGCCTAAGTACTTTATTGATAAAACTAGAATTACACTCAGAGAGCGCAGATCTCCGCCAAGGCCAATGTAAAAATAAAATATACCAGACTTCAGAGAAAAAAGTTAAAATTCATAGTAAACGATCTGGATCTGACCCAGGATTTAATGGGACCTTTCCTTGCCCATGCCCCATCCCTCCAACAAGTTTGGTGCAAATTGGTTCTGTAGTTTTTGCATAATCATGCTGACACCAACGAACAGACAGGGGTGAAAACATAACCTCCTTGGTGAGGGTAAATCTATAACCCATTACCTTCACAGAAGAAGTGGGAAATTACATACGGGTGACATATTAAAAGAAAAACCACCATAAAGTTTCTTAGTAAGGTGTTGGGCCCCCATGTGTCACCAGAACAGCTTCAATGCGCCTTGGCATTGATTCTACAAGTCTCTACTGGAAGGACGAACACCATCCTTCCAAAAAATATTCCTTCATTTGGTGTTTTGATGATGGTGGTGGAGAGCGCTGTCTAATACGTCAGCCCAAAATCTCCCATAGGTGCTCAATTGGGTTGAGATCTGATGACTGTGAAGGCCATAGCATATGATTCACATCATTTTCATACTCACCAAACCATCAAGTGACCCCTTGTGTCCTATGGATGGGGGCATTGTCATCCTGTTTCTCCACTCATTTTTCAGGTTTTCCCTTTAATTTGTCACCCATCTGTGTATGCCATTAAGGAGGTCCAGTGTACGCATGTTGTCATTCAACGCAAAGACTACAACAAGTGATTCAAATAATCACCCAACATTCAGATACAGAGGACGAATTCATCAAAATCACCTAGTGTACACTGATGAAAACCTGCAAACTGTGAAAGTGTATCACCATTGGTTGGACCATGCATTGTCCACTACAAAGTTACGAAATAAATAGTTACAAAACGTTACAAGTTAGAAAGTTAAAACGCCCCCCTATTTCAGACAGAAGTCCAAACAGCACTTTTTTTGAAGCATATATTGGCCTTCAATACTCCATGCAACATGACTGCCATCATGTTTTCAGCTTTAACTTCTCCAAATTTAACCTTGGCTTTCGATATACAGTAAGTGTAACTGCAGTTATGAAAACAATAACTTGATGACACATCAGTACCTTGAAGGCATGGCCCTTGACTACCACGGAGACATCGCAGTAGAGGCCCTGCAGCCGCTGTTCATTCAGACACTCTAAAACGTTGTTGCCAAAGTTTGGGATCGCCATCTGGAGGGTCTGGGCCATGGTACGCCTACGCACACCACCAAAGGGTCTTGTTGGGAAAGAAAGGGACACAGAAAGAAAGAAATGGAAGGCATGAGACAGGGAAAAGGAATTACACTGTTAAAGTAAGTGATTACATTATACCACATACACATGTTGTTCCACAGAGTAGGTATTAAACATGGGTTCAACTTCACTTGGAAGTACCAGGCTGTTGCTGTTTAGACGACCCTACACAGGGTTTTTAATTGTAATATTAAAACACTGAATATTTGTTTCACTTGGGGCAACCATATAACAATGGAGGACTGACGACGTGAGATTATGGATATGATGACTGCAGAGTAACTCATACAATGAGTGTGAGTAACGTAACAACGCTATGTTAAAAGACAGAAAGCTCAAAAGGAAAAAAGACCTAAAACAAAACAGGTGAACAATGTCAGACACTTTCATTAATGGACACAAAAAATGGCTGACAGTCTTTCACTTTTACAAAGTAATTCCAAACATACACTAAACCTAATGCAAGTCTATTTTTCATTGCTCCTGGGCCCAATTATTCATAATGAAATGCCTCTTTTCTAGAGAAAAATAGTCCTGAATAAGAATTATATCCCTTGGCATAGCCAATTGACATAGGCCACAAATATTTCTTCACATAGTCCTACTGGGAGCTTTTGGCAGGCTCACGGGACATAGATATTTGAAACAAAGTTTTGTTGAAGCTTCCATGGATAATCTACATTGCATTAATCCTATACATCACTCCAGCCGTGCAGTTGTTATTGCTAGGAGCAGGCTCAGTAAAAGCCTTTTTATTTTCTGTCTTCTATGAGCTATAAAATCCAGTTTCCTTAGATAACTGGGTCATGTTCTGTTATTCTATGTGCAAAAATGTGTGTGGCCTAAACAAACATCACATAGCTTATGTTTCCATGCACTTCTCTAAACAGTCAAAGGCAAACATACTCCCTTGCCCCTGCACCCTTTCAAAGATTCCTATATTATGCCTGTCGATATTAAATTGAAGTGAACCAATGTTCTCTTTGCTGTGGATATGGCACTGTTTGCAGGCTATGTTTTCTGCTTAATATTGTAAGATAGCTTCATATTCTGTGACACGATATGTAAAACACACAACGCTGGAATTATACCAGATTTTTCCTTTTTTAATGTTTTAGGATTTGTATGTATATATTACCTCATTCTACAGAATAGCATGGAGAGAAATCCACTTCTCAGTACTGGGATTCACATGTTCAAGCATTATGTGCACTCTGTACCCTCAACCACTATATTACCCGCACACATATCAGCTAAGAAGACAACGGATCCATTGATAAGCTCATGTGGCATATCATTGACCTTAAACCTTTACTTAAAGCAGAGGACGAGTCATAAGTGTTTTCATATATACATATACACAGATGAGGATACAGGCCCACACTGCACAAAAGTGTGCATACATAGCCGAAGCTACTTTTTACACGGATGATTTACCACTTAAAAGTGTTGCATGAATGCATGCTGCATAAACACACAGAGATACATACCAAACAAAGACAATCTCTGATACTATGTGAACAAAATGATTGAAGCCTACCCTGTGAAAGGCATACAACCAACTTTGGTGTGACTGACTGATGAGGGCTGGAGTGAGCCGCCCCATCATATCCAAAGCCTTTCATTTGGGACCTAGCCAAGCTCCAGGGTAAAGAGAAATGCTCTCTTTGTCTCTGTCTCACTCAAGCTCCCTCTCCCTCATACTAAAACACAGATGCGCACACACAAACTCAAACAAACCCACAAAAGGCACACTGAGTCACACACAGACATTAGACAATACAGCTTGTTTACAGTTTGGCGAGCCGCAGTAAGCACACATGCGTGCACATAAAGACACACAAACACAGGGCTGAGAGCAGGGTGTGTTTGCACAGTTTGCCCTGACAGTGAGAGAGAATGTGACTGTGTGTGTGTGTGTGTGTGTGTGTGTGTGTGTGTGTGTGTGTGTGTGTGTGTGTGTGTGTGTGCGTGTGTGCGCCTGTGTGTCTTTATGCAACAAGGAGGGACAATGGGGCCCGCAGAGATGAGAGGGTTTAAATCTCAGGTCCTTATTCCATTAAATATATAGAGTTCAGCAATATGAACAAATTAAATTCCCCCAAACTCACCCAGTGGCTTAGATCGCATACCAACCAGCCTGCAGAGGAAAGTAGGTCAAACATACTCACAACATACTTAAGACCTTAGACTTTTGATAGTAAGCCTTAAGAATGTTTTCCTCCATTTAAAAGGGCTTATGTTGTGTTATGATGGAATAGCTATCAACATACTTCTGAACTTATAATGTGTAACTACTCTCCAGTTTATCCAGTTCGACGGTTGAAAACAGCATTGATTTATATATTGCTATGTGGATGATAACTGTGGAGTCATTGGTGCAGCTGGCACCCAATGCATTCCCTCTATAGGCATTTCCTGGTTATAATGTGCCCTTGCCTGCATGGCTGTGCTACTTCTTTCAAGTCAAGACATATAGGCCCTATACAGGCCTGATTCGTGACTATTATCATATAACTGGGAGTCCCTGACTGCCAAAGTAGCACAGACACCAGGCTTCCAAACTTCCTAACTCCATATCGCTGAAGCTTTACCTTGCACATACCTAAGGAGTGTCCCCGACTATATAGGCTCCCTCTGCACAGAAATGTTTCAGCGGGACAGGATGCGGGATAAGGGGGGAAACGACAAGGAGCTCCTCAACACACCGGGTTGACCGCGCCGTGTGCCGGTCTGTCCGCCGGGAGTGCTCCACTGCGTGCTGGCACCGAAGCCGACGGGAGGCGACGGGAGGGGGGCGACACGGGATGGCAGCGAAACCCGGTGGTACCCGGGCGAGGGCGACGGTCTGTTGCTGTTTACGTGCCGTCAAGTGACATTCGAGTACACGAACCTAGACCAGCCTCGGCGGACTCGGCGGTCGCAATGTGCCCCTTCTCCCCCGTGGCCGGCAGCGCTGAAATGTTCAATGCCCTCTCTCATCCGAAGCAGGCCTATGGAGGTGGCTAATGGCTAAGCTAACGCTACTGTTAAATATTTTGGGTTCGCCCCGGCGCACCATCCACCTCATGCACACTTAGCCCGGCTGCACAATGTCAAGCATTTCCGCCATAGTCCACGCTCAAAAGATAAACAAGACACTTACTGCCTAAGCGGACGAGGTAGCTGTGCTGCGACGCTGCTTGTCAAGCCCAAATGTTGCTTATTTAAATATTTTGGTGATGGGGGAAATCGCTCCCCCTGCCATTCTCCATTCTACCGACATCAACAGGTCATCCCAGGACACGCAGCAGCTGAGGGCGAGCCAGACGGAACCAGTGCGGCACGGAGCGGGGGGTGGGAGCACAACAAGGCACAATTCTTTACAACCGGCGCTCACTGGGGCTGCCGTGCCAAGGAAGCCGACTGCCATCGCATTTTCACATATTTGTGAGAGGAGCCGCGCGAGGTTAACCGTTTAACGACGAAACACCGCACTCAACGCTGGTGATACGGAAGGATTCGCGGCTCTGAGCCGGCTGGAATCGGCCAAAGTTTAGGACTGTGCCGACCTGGACCCTTCCCCCGAGTGGCACGCTCATCCCAAACTTTTAATGTCCCGTATCTGCTGGACCGGTCATCATCAACCTAAATCCACGGCGCAAACTAAGGACACCGGCACAGACCCCCCACACCCCCTCCTCCCCACACCCCCTCCTCCTCCTCCTCCTGCTCTGCAGCCGCCGCCGCCGCCGCTGCCGGTGGATCCTCAAACGACCCCGGTCAAGACGCCTCGCACAACGGCCGACGAGACACTCACCCCCTCGCTGGGAAGTTGATACGGAGCGTTGGTTCAAAGGAGGAGACGCAGCGCTCTCTCTCCCCGCTTTTCCTCGCTCCAGGCGGCCATTCAGTGCGAGCGAAACGCCGATAGCAGAGCCATCGAGGGCGGTACAGTATCCCGAGGGATTGCGGAACGCAGAGCCACTGATCGTAAAGAACAGAAGAGGAGGAAGACAAGCATGACGCGCTCGTCATTCAATCGCATGATCGTTTCGAGCGCAGCCTCAATTTGGGGAGACCTATCCCACAGCGTAGACTGTTTGCGCATTGGCACAGCAACGGCAGCATCCGGCAAGGAGAAACCGGCTCTCACTCCCTCTCCCTCTCTCTAGGTCGCTGTCTCTCTCTTTACGCATTGAGTGATAGAATTGGGAAAACTAGGCCGCCTGTGTATGTGTGTGTGTGTGTGTGTGTGTATGTGTGTGCGTGCGTGTACTTCTTTAACTTGAGTGAACTCGGCGCACGCATATAGGGATAAAGCCGCGCCCTTGCTGGCTGTAAACACGTGAAATCGTACGTACAGAACGCAGGATGCTATGGCACTATCACACCTACCTACCCACACACAACTCTTGTGTTCTTCTGATATACAGGTGCATGATCTATAACGCCCTGCGAAGCATGTCGGGGCCTAATTTGATGTCGAGCCCAGATGGACACATTGTATGCCTCGGCCAGACCTCTGCTCCACCAGGCCCGTTCAGCATTATGTAGCAGTCTAGGCATTTATGTGCATGCGCATCAGTATGCATTCTGTGCATCCATACTTGCCTGCACTGATTCATGTGAGGCGGGAGGCACAGCAGATATTCCAGCACCATACATATTTGTCATACCAAGAATATACACATAGGAACATAGAAAATTCACCTCGGGATTACTGGATTTATGAGGAAGTGTCTTCAAAACAGCATGCCATCATGCATGGCAGCCAAGACAGTGAATATATATATATATATATATATATATATATAGGCTATACGAGACTGCAAAAGGTAATAACAATAACCTGCGCCTTTTGTATAATAAACTATACAATGTCATGGGAAAGATATCTGCCAACTGGAAACTGCTGCTGTTGTGTTCATGTGTAAATTTTCTACGGGTTGACCGATATAGTTTTTTTTGGGGCCTATTCCGATACAGATTCTTAGCAATCAAGGAAACTGATAACCAATATTTGAAACTGATATATGCATTTGCAGTAAGAATGACAAATCTTGTTGTTAAAATTAAGAATAACACAAACTCCCACACAAAACTACTGCTACGTAGTCTGGTGTCTGGCTACGCCGTTGTGTCCAGGTGTTTCTATTATTTTGGAGCATTTTTCGTTGCTCATCTCAATCCAGCTAATTTTGCTATGGCTAATTATCCGCTGTACATTTAAACTTGCACTAGTTCTGCCCAAGCACTCCTTGCTCTCGCCTTCTTTTAGTGACTTTCTCGCTAATCCCACTGTTGGTTACATGCTGGATTACTTTAGTTATCAGTTACTCACTTCCCTGCTCTCTCTTGCTTGGGTTGTCTTGGATCAACAAATTAACTTGTTCATAAGAATGTGGTGTTTTTGCAACTTCGGCAACACCTGCTGCCTTAAGGCCTGGACGTACCTGCCACACGCAGCTACGCTCCAGTCTGCAAGCGCGTTTCTCTGTGCCCGTCTGTGGCTGTAGCCATTAGTGTTGATAGGCTATTACTCGTGACGTGTAACGAAACAGACAGTGCCGTGGGCAGGACATTTCTCAAGACCACAGGGTGGTGACTACACAGAGAGAGGCAGCTGCATCAGAGCGCATTTTTAAATTAATCTATTTTATCAGCAATTGTTTGTTTTTTTTAAAGATTCCGATAATCACAAAAATGCTGAATATGGGATCATCATAATCAGCCAGATCGATAATCGGTCGACCCCCAATTTTTGTCTTCCACATCACTGGTAACTTTATGTGGTCATGCTAGAGACCAGCATCTCAGCCTGCAGTCTGGAGGGGGTGTGAGTGTTTAAGCAAAAGTTGCAGTAAAACTCCAGTCACTGGATTATTGTTGTTTTGTCCTGTTCATAATATCGAAAAGTATGGAGTGTATTCTACAATGTGTCCCATTGGCAGAGGCCTCTGTTATACTATATATGCATTTTGCCAAAAATTTTGGTGATACAACTATGGTCAATAAATTATTAACTGGGATTTTAAAAAGAAAATATACCCTAAAATATGAGTTACATATTATTTATATAATTGTGTACAGCTCGATTTCATTCATACATTTAAACAAGTATACTGAATATGTCATCAGCAAATACTTGAAAAAACTACTAGGATAATTTACAGAATCCTTGGTGATTTTATTGAGGATATAGGGACATTTTCTGATCCATAGCTATAAGTGTTCCCCATAAGTGTTCAAAATAATGCTAATTTTGATGTAACTGAAGTATCACCTGATAACATCATCCATTCAACTTACAAATACCTATTTAGCAGGCACTGACTCCATCTTATTTGTGTCTGGTACAGGTTTACTCAGAGAAAACAATATGATTTAGGGGTTTTATTTCCATGTACCCAATCTGTGCAATTTATAAAAATAGCGAGTGCTCCTATAATTTTTACATTCACGAGCTATTAAATGTGGCTCGGCTTTTATAATGTCTGGCTTTCGGTGTTATCCGTATATGTAAGTAAATGGAAGCGTTCAAGTACGCTGATAAAAGCACAATAGGAGGTAAAGAGAAGAAGAAATATGACGTGACGCTCTCTACTTTTCTTTTCAACATTAGGTATTTGCCTCGGATTGGATTTTTTCGGGTTTTATTTTTTTACAACAATAATTAACGTCGTCATTTAATTTCAAATATTTTGTCTTCATTTCACTCAAAGTCAGAAATGACCACACTTATGACACCGCCAAATTCAAATGCTTCAGAAGGCCTACTGCAAATAAATAGTATGATAAATTGTACTAAAGAAAGAAAAGAAAGAAAGACAGTAAGAAAGAAAAAAAAAAAACATTTTTCCAGGCATCATCAAACATCAAATAACACCAGCCAGTTTGGTTTAATTCCAAAAATTAAGCTCATGTTCCAGGGTCTTCTTTTCTTTCATTCAGAAGGATATCTCTTTCCAGCAAAGACAGCATATCATCTGCCTTACACAGTGATGATTCACTCGGGTTATGGATAATAATAACTTTGGCACTGTATTTCATTTGAATCTTTTGGGAACTTTATGTAAACTATGACTTAAAAAAACTCAGAAAATGCTGTAATGGTCACCAAACTGTATTCAAACAATGGGTTTAGACAATATGGTTAATTTTCTTGTTGTGCTTTCAGCCAAAGCTGATGCAGGAAATTTTTTAGGGAAATGATATGACAACTTTGCTGTTGTTTTTGTTCTCACAAGTCCAATCACACATTTTGCTTGATATATCCCCCACCCAGAAATGAAAGTGGCTATCCTGTAAATACTGTTTAAAAAACATTTATAATTATGCCGTTGTTGCAGTATTATGAATGTTTAAATAAATTAAGCTTGCATGCTATTTTCTTAGCTGCATCTAAGGGAATGAAATTGTGTTCAAAATTTAGATATAGTTACTCACCGCTGTATAACACACGGCATGTCCCAGTGTGACATAGACTACATTTTACATTACAATTTAGAAAAGCTAAATTCTAAATGTTTTGAGTGCAACAGAAAATAAGATTAAATTCCCCGATTTGATCTGACACGATGGGTCAGATCCATTAAGCCCTGAAAATGTCCCTGTGACTTGAATGAAGATACAAGTGAGATAGAAGGAAATTACAACGGGAAGTGCAAGAGGGGGAAAATTTGCTGTTTAGATTTAGATGTTTTCTGTTTCTTTTGTCATACAATGGAACAAGTTTGAAATAGTGACTGAAACACAGCCATATATATACAAGCAATTTCCAAGCTGCTGCTCTGCACTGCTAAAATCCTGATTTTATAACTGTGAATTTGTCTAACAAAATCACCAAACACATAAGTTAAAGACAACGGCTGTGCTCTAACTTCGACTCTGTTTACTTGTAAAATGATCACTCAGAGAAAGTTAGAAGCTCCTTCACCTCATAGCTCATAGTTGAATGAGAAGCATAGAGAGTTGTGCCTGCGGAGAGAAAAAAGCCAGGATTTGTACAAAAAGTTGTTAGATTTGTCGCTATGTGCTGTTGTGAAGAAAAGTCACTGAAAAGGTGTGAAAAGTCGGTAAATCCAGCAACAAAGGCTCTAAATTGGCAACACTGCCTGTAAAAGCCCCCCAGATGATGTAATAGAAACTGTTTGCCCCAATTCATCTTGAAAGAGCAATGGCAAATGGGGAAACTCAAACACTCGGCCAAGTTGAGGAATTACAGGCATTTTTATACATAATACCTCATTTTCAGAGGCTCAAAATAACTGGACAAACAAAAATAATTATAAACTTAACGATTATTTTTAATACTTGGATGAAAAACCTTTGCAGTCACTGACTGCCTGAAGTCTGGAACCTGTGGACATCACCAAATGCTGAGTTTTCTCCATTGAAATGCTTTGCCAGGCCTTTACTACAGCCGCCTTCAGTTGGCGCTTGCTTGCGGTTCTTTCTGCCCTCGGTTTTGTCTTCAGGAAGTGAAAGCATGCAGCACATTTCGGTTGAGGTCAGGTAACAACTTGGCCATTGAAGAATATTCCATTTCCTCCACTTTTGAAGCTCTCGGGTTGTTTTTGCAATATGTTTTGGGTCATTATCCATCTATACTGTGAAGCACCTTCCTATCAGTTTGCAGCATTTGGCTGAATCTGAGCAGATAGTAGAGCCCCATACACTTCAGAATTCATCCTGCTTCTTCTATCAGCAGTCACATCAATAAACATTTTTGCCCCTGCAATAAAACACTGCCTCCACCAGACAGATTTGAAAGACAGATGCTGTGGTATTCTCTGGATCATGAGCCGTTCCTTTCTTTCTTCATACTTTTCTCTTCCCATCATTCTGGTACAAGTTCATCTTGTTTTCATCTGTCCAAAGAATCTTGTTCCAGAACTGGGGAGGCTTTTTTAGAAGTTTTCTGGCAAAGTCTGATCTGGCCTTTCTGTGCTTGAGTTTTACCAGTGGCTTGCAGTCTTGTGGTAAACCCTCTGTATCTACATTCATGAAGGCGTCTCTGGATTGTAGACTTTGACAATGATACACCTGCCTCCTCCAGAGTTCTCTTGATAGATGTTGTGAAGGCTTTTTTTTCACCAAGGAAAGAATCCAGTGATCATCCACTTTAGTCGTCTTCCATGGTCTTCCAGGCCTTTCAATGTTACTGAGCTTGTCAGTGCATTCCTTCTTTTTCAGAATGTACCAAATTGTTGATTTGGCCACTCTTAAATTTTCTACCATCTGTCTGTTAGGTTTGTTTTGTTTTTTCAGCCTAATGATGGGCTCTTTTATTTGCATGAACACCTCTTTGGACCGCATACTGAAAGTTCTCACGAACAGCTACGAAATGCAAGTTCAACACTTGGAATCAACTCCAGACCTTTTATCTGCTTATTTTGACATGAAATAACAAGGGAACAGGCCACCCCTGGCCATGAAATGGATCATCAGTCAATTACCCAATTACATTTGAGCCTCTGAAAATGAAACTATATATTAAATTGGCTGTAAATCCTAAATGGTTAATGCAATATTTTTGTCAAACCCCTTGAATTAAAGCTCAAAGTCTACACCTCAATCACATCTTGGTGGCTTCGTTTCAAATCTTTTGCTTTGGTGCACAGAGGCAAAATTAAGAAAATTGTGTCACTGTCCACTACTTATGTACCTTACTGTATGCGTGCACTCTAAGGTAAGTTCAACACCGACAAGAGCTCCAGCCTTCTCCTGCCTACTCGCTAGTGTGCACAACAATCATTAAACTCAAAATACTCGATACATTTAGAGGTTTGCTTCCGGTATACACTGAGGCAAAAACACCTGAACATCCTGGGACTACCGAAATAACCTATGTTGGCTTCAGGATCTGGGCTAGGTTTGGTGTTGGGTTTTGGCTGAAAGTTTTTTAGCCATTGGGCAAAAGACGGCATGAAGCATCTCAGTTCATAGGCCTTTTTCACTGCAGAGAGTTTGACTTGCCACTGTAGGAAAGGCACGGGTGTTACTATTAGATTTATGATAGTGATAATGATAGATTAATGATAATGATAGCTCTGTTTTATTCAGCTGTCCCATTAAGCCATGACAATGTGACAGTGGACCAGCATGCACCAGGATCCTCAAAGTGAAGCAGCTACATGTAACTCACTCAACAATGATTTTATTGTGTACACCTTTGCTTTTTTGTGACAGCTCACATGTGACATTTTTACATATCACATGTGAGCTGTCACAAAAAATCATAAAGGCCAATTGTTGACATTATAGGTCAGAATGATTAATAAAATACAGCCACCCGCTGGAAGTGTTTACATCCAAAGTGCCCAAGCATTGCGTCATATTTGAAAATGTATAGTTTTACTTTTGTTTTGTGACAACAATGATTTGAATATTCTTTCAGGAACACCTGAGGCCAATATTCAAATCTTGTAAAATTATATCTGGACCAGCCCTCACATGAACAACTCTCTGGGTTTTAGCAAGTTGGCAAAAATGACAAAAAAAACACACAATATGTCTAACTACCGATGTAATTTTAAGTTTGAGTTGCCATTTAGTGAGCCTGTTTGCATGTTTGCATGTGTGCCAGAATAGCACAAAAAGTATTATTTATATTTTTTTGTTCGTGATTTCGTTCGTGATTTATAAAGCATATTCTACTGCCCTATGCACAGAATGAATGAACTAAAACAAGTGAGTGAAGAATGACTGTAGCTCTATTTTAGAGAAAGGCCATATAAGTGATGCTGATACTGTACAGTACATGTAACCAGAACAGATACATGTATGACCAGAAAAGCATCTGTAGGTTTCTAGCTCTGTTTTTCTTTTACATTGTCTTATATTATGATCAATTTGGTCATTCCACTATGTACAAGTCTTAATTTTTTTTCCCAGAGATCTTCTTTGTTATGTCTTTTGGCTCTCTTGCTAAAGCAGCGCCTGTGTTTTATGTCACCGTCTTTTTCCTTTGCATACTTGGTTGGTAGTAGGACTTCTAGACATGTGTTGGCATTAAAAGGAAGGCAACTAATACAGCACAAACAGAGCATCAGTGCACTTGCGTACCTTGGTACTTGTTCATCTAGTGGCATAAGGTGGTTGGTACGGTTGGACTCTGGGTTTGGCCACCGTCTCACTATGGTGTTTTAAGGCTTGCCATGCCTCAATTTACTGTAGCTCATACTCTCTTTTTCTTTGAAGCAATTGTGACAGTAAGGATGAAGAAAGTAAGGAGATCAAGACCCTTAAGATTGAGATGGAGTGATGTGGTTTATGCAGTGGTAACCTTTTTTCCCTTTCCTTTAAAGGACCAGTGTGTAGCATTTAGTGGCTTCTAGCGGAAGGGAAGGGAATTGAGAACCGGATCAATTGTCCGAATCATCGGAATTGTATGTCTTCAAGCTTATCAATTCCTTTTACTGATGCTGGCATGTTTTTCTGACAGTCTTGCATTGCAAAGCAATAACTTCAGCCTCGTGCGTCTATGCTGCTGGAAACTTGCAACAAGAGGGAGTCATGGCGGAGAGGAAGAAAACGTCCAAAACATGGATTCAATTCATGAAGAAAGACGACAACAGTGGTAGTTGTAATCAACTGTAAAATTGTAATTTCAAGTAAGGGGGGAAACATCTTTCTTTGAAAAGTGGGCTTAAATTCCTGGAATTCCATGTATTTGATACTACGCACGAGTGCCACCGCTTCCCAACCATGTAGCACGTCTGTTACTGAGGGCAAATATCCTTTGTTATAATAACATTAGTGCTACGCAGGCAAGATTAGCAGTTTTTTCTCTGACTAAGGAAACCTAAATGAAAATGACTGCTGCACAAATATGCCCTCATTTTAGATGATGACAGACTGTCGCTACAGCTAGCTCTTAAGCTACAGCCTGTGTTGAGACTCAGACATAATAAAATAGTTACACTGACACTGAAAACCTGTGTAGGCTGACATTGTTTCCACTGAGAAAATTGATCAGGAATCCCTAAGGGAATTGATAAAGAATCCAATAAGCAGAGTTGATAATGGCATTTGTATCAATAAAATTTTATCAATTCCCATCCCAATCTAGCTGTGAGGTTGCATATTGCCACCCTCTCAAAGCATGTAGGAGAACCTACTGCAAACAGGTAATGTAACAACAAGAAAGGTCCTTTCTAGAGACAGTGTTTGTTTTGTCCGTTCTGGGCTACTGTAGAAATATGGCGGTGCAATATAGTGGGCTCCACTATGTGGCACTGCCAGAGGACACGATCACTACCTAGATGCGAAGGGCTCATTCTGAGCTAATGAAATCACAACAACTCTTAGTTTCAGGTGATTATACACTAAAGAAAACGTAATTATGAATATAATCAATTTCTGCCAGTAGATCCCCCTAAATCCTACACACTGATCCTTTATTTTGGTAATTTAATTGCTAATGCAATGTAGAAAGTATCTGTACATATGACTCTAGATTAGGCTTAATTTTATACAATTTTAAGACAACCAATTCCCCTCCTGAATGTATTGCTTGTCTCATGGTGCCTGCTGCAGACCATATATGCAACTACATGGAAAGTGTGAGCTATGAAGATGGCCCGAAGATGATGCTGTCATGAGAGTAATACTGGTGATAATACTGTAATGATCATTAGGATGACAAACTTCATTCACTGAGGAAAAAATGTTGTTGCTCATCTTTTTCACTTCCCATATTTTGCATTGTTTAAAAGGAAATGTTACACAAAAGTGCGAATGCTCAACAGACTGCTTCTCTCTTGCTAAGTGTAAGTTAAGACAACATTAATCACTCTTTAAGATAAAATAAATCTTTTTTTCCAAGTTAAAGCTGACTGAACATGTATGCTCTTTTCAGCACTGCATTGCTTCAATGTTCAGTTCAACATATTTAGCGCTGGGAGCTGCTCAGTATAACCACAGATTTCTACTGTTGGCCACTGGTCAATTTCTGGTTGAGTGCCTTGCTCAGTGGTGCCTCAACAGTAGTTGTTGAAGACAGGATAGTTCTCCTATATGTATGAAGATGTTTGGTTGTTACTTGTCCCTGGTTTATATGGACACATTGAAGGGGTCAAGCAAGGACCAAGGGGGAGGGATCTCGGTCTAAGAGAATGGGAGGGTATGGGGGTATTAGACATGGAGACGCTCTTAGGCAGCCTGCTGGGCAATGTGCCCTGCTTCCCTGTTGCCGGCCCCTTGGCACTTAGACTGGCAGCAGCGTGCTGTGACTCCATCCCAGCAACAGCATCACAGATTTGGGCCGGCTGCCATGGGGTCCCCAGCCAATCGGGGCATACACAGGGCCAGATCACTCCAGAGGCAGCCAATAGTAAGCCTGGATGTGCTTAATGTCAACCTTCCCAGATGTGAATTCCTTTAAACCCACAAGGTACACAAATGCAGACCCTAACATGCAGCTCTAACTCAAAGACACACATTTACAGTGACTGTGTGTGTGTGTGTGTGTGTGTGTGTGTGTGTGTGTGTGTGTGTGTGTGTGTGTGCATGTATGGAAAGGGGAAGAGACAGAAAAACAGTGTGTGTACTTTTAAGTGAATGTACCTCTGTATCATACCATTTAGAAAGTTCAGTTCAGACCTGTCAGCATCTTGAAATTTCTACATGACCAGTGTTTCACACAGAGGTGGCAAATCACTGCTCTTGGATGTGGAGGTTTGTCTCCATCTTGTGGACAGTCTGAGTAATACAGGCATGTTAGTCCTGTGACACAGTATCCTGTAGTACTAAGCACATCCATGAAGATTTAAAAAAATGGTTTATATCAGTATGTGTAATCAATTTGAAGCTTCATTTATTTGAGATATTCATATATTTATTTATTTTTGTCTTTTTTCTCTTACACAAATGCATTACATACATTCCATAGCAAATACAATGAAACATCAAAAGAAATGAATATATATATATATATAAACCAATTCCATGAAATTCGATTTTAATAGAAATATTTAAAAAAAAGAAAGAAAGAAACTCAAAAAGAAATTTAAAAAGAAAGAAATTTAAAACTAGTCAGACCATTTGCCATGAAAAGACCGAAAAGTCCACATTTGGATCATCTGTCTTTTGATCATCATCATTTAGTCTAAAGGGGGGGGGGGCAAAGACAGGGAACGTGTTAGGGTCTTATGACAGTTTTGTTTTGTATAGAAATATTAAAAAAGTTCAATTCTAACTACCCAGAAATATGAATATTCTATAATAATGACAATATTAAACATAACAGAGAAATTAAAACCATACAAATGACAGAATGATCCCTTACCTTAATTATGGTAGCCAAGACACCATAGATGATGGAGATGAAGAAAAAGAGGAGGAAAGTGAAAGCCATATACCAGCTTTCCACACCTATGTCTTGATACACATCAGCATGTATGATGTCATCTAAGAAATAACAGTGATCCAAGGTGCCTGTGAAAGAATTGCCATGGAAAAAGGACAGCAAAGAGATTTTAATAAAATAATCCATGCAGTTACCTAACTGACTCAATGTATGAAATAAGTGGTTAACCTAGTATGTGCAGTCTTTAATATGCAAGAGGATGTGAGTGAATGGGCAAACTAGCACCTGGTTTCGTTTTACTCAAGGATAGGGTGGTGTTTGCATGTGTCACTCGGCAGGTGATGACTGCCCCAGATAACCAGTTGCCTTGGGACAGACGAAGGTGGCTTTGGATACTGAACTTGCCGTTCCGCCCTCTGTGGGGCTCACTGGTGTTGTAGTCCAGCAGTTCCATGGATTCATCGAGAAACCATGTGATGTTAATGGACGCAGGGCTAAAGCCAAAGACCAGGCACACAAGTTCGTTTGGGCCTTGGAGCAAGGTGGCCGAAGGTTTGCTGTAGGTCACTGTGGCTGGGGAAAATACACATAAAAGTTATTGTTTTGGTTTGTTTTTCCCCATGAATTAGTACTGAGGAAGGTCACGGAGCAGGAAGAACCTGGGGACATTTACAGGTCACGTTCCAATGTTTGTTTTTTTTAAAGTCAAAAGCAAAATGCTAATAAAAATGTTGAAATCACTTGTCTTTACCTTTGAGCTTACACGACTGCTATTTAGCGACACTGAGACCAGAGAAGGATGAGAAACCCCACAATGCAATGAACACCAGCGAACTGCAGTTGTATTAAATGATCATTCTCAACTCACCAAACACGTCCTTTATAGTGCTTTCAAAAGGCGTTTCAGACGACTCGTGTCTAACGGCACAAGAGTACGTAGACCTCTTGTCCTCGGTTTTGGATACGTTCAGTTTGCTGCTCATGGAATAAGTGCCGGTCCCTGCGTATTTCCACGCGGCGCTGTTGGTGTAGCGAGTTGATGGGAGTCTCTGGCCATCCTCTTGCCAGTACACGATGATATTGGATGGGAAATATCCAGAAACCAGGCAAACGAGTGTGAGGACGTCCGACGTGGACAGCTCAGAGGCAGCTGGTTCTACTATCTTCACTGTTGGCCTATACAGGTCTTGGGAAACAAAAAGAAGAGCACGGTAAATGAAGGTTTTTTTTTTTTTGGCTATTTCAGTCCCACCATTTAGTCACAACCAGCAAGAGCGTCATGGAGCATATTCATTTTTTTTTTTTTAACGGTGAGCTTCTGATGTAACCTGGAACTATGTTGGACCCTCTAGAAATCCAGAAACAGCTATTCACAACTGCAAAGAATCAATGTCGTGCTTTTTACGTGCGATCACTACCTCTGCTTTTGCTTATATGGTCCCTGTAGCCCTGGCTGGAGCATCGGTGCTTTCCCTCACAGGACACCCGTTTGTGTGCGTGCCAGTCCTCTGCCGACACATTGAGGAAGCTCCGCAAGGTCTCCGTCCCGTTACCGTGACTCGCTGGCGCCTCCGTGTGGGCATTCTGAGAATAACTGGCCTCACCTACCTTCCAGGCGATCGAGAAATCCCTAAGATGAGGTCCGACCAGAAGACAGGTGATCGTCACCTGTCCCCCGGTCTGAAACTCCTGCGGTGGAGGTCCCTGAACATATACGCCAACTATGTGAGATGATGCTGCGGTTACTGAAAAAGAACATGAAATTGAAGGGAGAGTAAATGGCTATAAAGTAATGATTATGAGAAAGAAATGGGTCAAATTCTTAGTGGATGATTCAGAAACAGTACGAATGTGGTTAACCTATACTTAATGCATTAATATGATTATGGCTATATGGTTTCATTTTACCTGAGCAGAGGCTGATGCTCTTGCTGACATTTTCCTTCAGGGAGCTGTCGGACACATTACAAGTGAAGACCTTCCCCGTTTTCCAGTCTTGGCGAGAGACATGCAGTTGACTGGTTACTGCCACGTGTCCGTCTGCCCCCATGGTGATGTCATAGTTTGAGGGAGGTATTGTCTGAGACTCAGAAGACCACTTAATTTGGGGGTTGAAGCCCCTCCCAGAGCATAGGAGCCTCTGTGGCCCTGACTCTTCGCCGGGGATCAAAAGAAGTTCCACAGATGGGTCCACTGAATGAGAGATGGATCGGCGCATCAACGAATGACTCTATTACAGATTAATAAAGTGTGAAACATTAAATCAACTGTCACGATGGGAAAGATGAGTAACCCCTCTCACCAAAAAAATTGCCTGTTGTGTTCGACCTGAAAATTCTGGAGAAGCCTTGATCGACTTTGCAGGTGAAAGTCGAGTTTTTCTTCCAGTAACTTGGAGGGACAGAGAGGCGTCTAGTGATTGAATGGAGGCCTGGGGCTTCGGGAAGATCAATGTACTGTCTCTCGTAGATGTCAACATCGTTGGCCTGAAAGGTGATGTAGAAGCCACTGGTGGAGAGCTGTGTGATCTCACACGCGAGAACAGCACTCTTTCCCTTCAGCACATCTGGGAGAGATCTCCTGATCTCCACCGACGGATCTGTAGCTGCAGGCCCTGGATGATACAGAAAGGAAACAAAGAATTATTTCTTTACAGTTCGATTCAGTTATAATACATCTGATTTTCATGTCGTATGGTCGTCTTACTTGTTACATTTAGAGTCTTCTTCACAGATGAGAGACACTTATGGTCAGCTTTACATGTTATAACCTTGAGTTTTTCCCACTGACTTGAGGGAACTGTCAAAGTACTGATTTTAAGAGTTGTGCTTGTATCCTGCTTCAGCAGGCCACTTTGTGCAGGTATTTCATCCAGTAGCCAGGTCACCTTGGCATCAAAAATAGTGTGGACAGAACATGTGGCTTTCACTGTAGTTGCTGCCGTCATTACTGTCTTGAAGCTGGGAATCTCCACATGAATTGAAGGGGTGCTTGAATAGACTGCAGGAAAATCGTGTACGTCTGTATATGTTAATCTCTTTAAACTACTCAGTTTATAGTGCCATGCAGTTTTTTCTTACAACAGTCATAACAGCAATCTTCATATTGTGCGGTGAAACAGTAGACATACTTACTCTGACAAATATTTATTGTTTTCATAAGTTCTTGTCCGTCGTGAGTGGCTTTGCATGTAAAGCTTGAGCCGTTTTCCCACTCTGACTTATTTGGCTCAATCTGACTGCTTAGACTGAAGGCTTGCTCCTCTCCCACCACCTGCAGCTTCCTCTGAATTGGCACAATGTTTAGAGGTTTGTCATCCTGTTGCCACTCCACATTCGATTTGTCTGTAAGCAAGCCACTTAGAGTGCAGATGAGTCTCACTTGTGAGGCCCCGAATTTACCTTCCCAGACAGGGTGCAGTGTGATGTTTGGAGAGGGATCATTCCGTTCTAAAAAAGAGCAGAGATTATTTTGTCTTTTCTTGCCTCCTTCCAAATGTAAGATGTGATAATTTTTCAAAAATTAGCTATACATTGTACATACCTTCTGATTTTGGTCATGTAATCAACTGTATAGTCTCAATTTTAAGTGTAATATCTTTATATTTAGACTAGATGGCAGAGTTGTATTTTTGCAGTGTCTGGTGTCTTAAGGTCAGGTGGAGATAGGGCTGTAAGTCTGTTGCACAGATGTTGCAGCTTGACAGGGCAGAGCGATCAGGGTTAACAGCAGGCGGAAGCATTGAGTAACACCCAGGTCCCCAAAAAGTACCAAAATGCAGAAGTGAAACAATACAGGGAGCAACGGTGCATCACAGGCACCAGGTGTGAGGTTTGGTTATGCCAGTAAGAGAAACAGTGTGCACATTTAAATATCTCATATCAGTTTACATATGTTTTCACATAGATTTCATGTGTCCTCTCATAACTTTGCTAAAGGTATTAGTTTTCGAGTCTATCAATAACAGACTCAAAAACTAACGGACTGTGAAATCGCCACATTTACATGTTGAGATGAAAAAGGGCTGTTGAATCCAGGTGCTGGGGAGGGGATGAGCATAAAATCACATTACATAATGAAATAATACAAAAAATAAAATGTTAAGTAGCAATGGTATGAGTATTGTGTTTTAAACTTTCCTAAGTGAAACAAGAAAATACAAACAATTTCAAAATAATGGGAGAGAAAAAAGGAATAGCAACATCAGTTCTTATCTTCATTTAAACATTTATTTTTTAAAGACATACAGCTCTTGTAATTAAAATGAAAATTGTGATTACTTACATGATACTATGAGTTTATAAGAAAAAAGTGTGAGAATTGTCTTTTCTTTTTTTTTTTTACAGAGTTCGAGTTGATTCATTTAACCTGAAAAGACAGAAAAAACATTAAAAGTATGGATTAGTAATACTCCACCAAAATGTTCATATTCCTGCTATTTGTCGCTCCTTAAATTTTGGTTATACTGGAAATGTATTATATGACCGACATATGCACATAACAGTTACAACATTGCTTCCTCATAAAATATTATAATACACACATAAATCTTGAATGCTGGTCTGACCTCTATGTAAGAATGTCCCATATAGTTAAAGTAAACCTCTCACCCCTGGAACCTATATATTTATTTTCGATTCCAAAGCTGGCTTAATGTCTTTTTAAAGTCAGCTCAACTTCATTATTGTCAAGTGAGGCACTGCACCTATACAAACGGCACAAATACAAATGCACTGTGCACAATGATATGTTACAACTGCTTCCTTTTGAGGTTTGTTGTACATATTTGCTGAATTAATTTTGCTTAATCAACAGTAACAGCAATAGCCACACTTCAATTCACTACAATAGTCTTGAAATTTGAAATAATGAATGTTGAGGTCAGGATGACATAACTCAATACACCACAGGTTACCACAGAGTTAATTCAACATGTGTCCAGTGTAATCAGCTTTAAAAAGTTGATTTTTATTTTAAGTTTATTCTGTTTCGCTGTATTAACTTACACAAGTGTTGCTTTTATTGTTATTTCAGTTGCTGGTCAGAGTGGTAAATAAAGTATTTTCTACAGCACCAAGATGTACTTAAATATTCAAAATTATATGACATTTACTGGGGCAGCTATGGTCCGATCATATCACATTCATTACAATCATGTGTTGCTGATATTGTCTCTATCGCCTGCCGTCCTTCCAGTCCTCATGTTACAAGGAGTTTGCTGCCAACATCTCTGTCATTTGAATACATAGAACTATTTATCCAGTTGTCTTTTTCACAGCTCAAACTTACAAACAAATTGTTACCTTGAAAAAAGTGGTTGCAATGGTGAACAGCAGAGTGATGAGGAAGAGAAGGATAAAGGTGAGCGCTGTGTTTCCAGTGTTATCTTCTTCTGCCCCCATGTCACTGTCCCAGTTAATCAGGATCTCTGGATGTAATGTACAGTAATTATTCTGTTAATACCAAGGACAATCCACGCCCAGCTCTGAAGAAAAGCTCATAAGACAGTGAGCAATAAATTCTATTAATTTCCTGTAGTACAGTAATATATTTTATAACCTCATTTCTTAAAAAACAAACAAAACAATACTGGCATATGTCTTGTTACTAATTACATTGCTATGAGTGTATCATAAAGCCTAATAGTTTTGTATGTCATTCTAAAATGTTGATTATGTTGATCAAAGTGGTCCTATAGTGATGCTGATTTGCTTTTGAAAGACCCCATTATTGGTGGGACATGCATGACTTGGCTTGTGAATCAGTATATTATTCATTTGACTGAGAGACCACAGAGCAGGAGTTTGTCCTGAAACAATCATCTATCTTGTGTTGGTGGTGCAAGACCCAGTAGAGAAAACACAAGTACACAAAGACACAAAGTCGCACAGTGTCCATGCACCAGCTACAAACAACAGTAACCAAATATGATTTATTCAATAGAATTTTTGCCTAAAGTTAGTGAGAGGTGGTGGCAGCGTTTGTCTAGTAAACAGAATATGATGTTGAAAGTTTGATATATTATTACTGTCACTGTGCTTTACAAATCGAACCTGCTAATATCTACCCCTAATTTGCGCTGCATTCGGACAGCATGGTGACTGTACACTTACGATAAACATGTAGCTCAAAATAATGGTTGAATAAAGACATGAAGTGCGTGCGACAAACAACACAGGAGTTGCAAAGTGCTTTTTTTTTTATTTTGATTTTGAATCTGCATTAAAAAGACAAACACAATGTCATATCACAAGCAACAAACATCAAACAACAATCAGCAGGAGACACAGCAACACAAAATAACATCTACTAGGCCTTGCACGTTTCAGGGATGTTCATGTTGAGGTTGACCAGGTTGGTTTGTTGATGTGATCTGTACCCAATGGATCTGACAATGGTTTTACAATTGTTAACCACAGATTGGTGGTAAACTACGCAGCTATACACCATGTCATCGTTTTTCCACTGATCAAGGCTGAGTGTTAACTGGCTATACACAGAATATAATCCTTCGTTTTCTATAGGGTCTGTGGTACTGAACTCGTACTGTGAGTCTGCTGGCTGGTCATCAACAAGCCAAGACACGTAAACATCCTTAGGGAAGAAGTCTTTCACATAGCAAGTCAGGGTCACCTTTTCTTTTCTAGTTTGTTCTATTGGTGGCTGCATAAACACTGAAGGATGTTCAGTCTGCCCTCCTGCAAGCATGAGAGAACAATTAGGCCTCCTGCCACATATGAAAGTACCTATAGTACATTAAGATATCTCTGATACAAAATACACCCACATATAACATTTATAACGTATTTGATGGCATGACAAGAAAAATTAAACACAGGCTTTTAGTGCACAATTGCTGAATAGTCTTACCAGTATTCCTTTCATAGAGTGTCTTTAATGGTTCAAACCAATCACTATGTTCAACAACGCAGTAGCGCTTTATCCCCTGGCTCCATTCCTCATATGTGATCTCCAATGGAACAATAAATGTGGCCGTGCTTCCTTTATGGGGGGTCAGTGAGGCGCCAGCCATTTCATTTCCATCCTGGTTCTCCCAGAAAATCTTCTCAACAGATGGCTTGTTTATCTTGACATGACATTTTAAATATCCTTTACGGTGCACTAAGATGTCCTCCATTGTAGGACCTTCGATCTTTACGTCCACATCAGCTTCAGGACATCCAGAAGCTGAGTGAGAAATTCATGAAAAATTATTGAACAGAAATCAGTCCAAAACCACTGGAATTTCTATTCAATTTATATAAAAGTTTCAAAGAAAAGTAGAAATTTACTCACGACATGGTCCGTCAGGGTGGTAGATCAAAGAGGAATTAATGAATGCTTCGCCGTTGTCATTTTTCCCCTTAAACTCACATGTCAACTTAGTGTTACGAGGCAATTCACTGGACTTTACTGTGAGAAAACTCCCTGCAGTGTACAGTACGGTTCCATTCCCGTAATCGGTTTCAGCGATAGGTTTTTTCTGGTCGTATATTTGTTCGTGGATTTCCACTTCATTTTTCAGCCATTTGATCTCATACTCGATTGGTGAAAAATCTTTGGCAAGGCAGGAGAAGGAAGCTTCGTGTTCCTCAACAGAGGAGGCCAACACACTAAGAGTTGGCAACTGATAAGGCACCTCTGAAAAACAAACACATACACAAATATATGTATGCAGAAGCAGGGAACGAAGTATATATATATATATACATATATATATATATATATATATATACACATATATATATATATATGCAGAAGCAGAGATTAACTATGTGCTACAACGTTCTTGTAATATAGATGTACTAGATTTACTGTAGACTCAGAATATAACGGAGTTTATGACTTTTCTGTACTATGTTATGCAACTTGCACACACAAATGCACATAGTAATTACACTCCTCAAATTAACTGTACCTTGTTACTAAAGTGTGCAGAAAGAGTCAAAAGGAAAAAAGATTTTCATAGTAAAAAAAATTACATAGTTGAACAGCAGAACTTTAATGCTTGCTTCTGCATATACATTGACTTTTCAGGCAAGCAAACACAGGTTTAATGTGAATGTTAATTATCAACAATTAGCAAAAGTGGAGGCAGACAGAATTAGAAGAACTATGATTACGCAGACAGATGGAAAGAAGCAGAGCACATTGCAATAATCTGTGTTTAGACAGGTGCAGAGGATATACAGTATATTAGTAAAGAATAAAAATAGACTGAATCAGAAGAACATACATGAGCGAGCTTCAGCCTTCTCATTCCACCTCACTGTTTGGTTTGTTTGCTAGGCATACTAGTGATTAAATTAAAAATAGTTAAGGATATTTCATGCTATTTCATTTTTTAAAAGTTGGAGGTCATTTTCTGCCGCCCTGTGTTTAGGTTTCTTTTGAATGACAGGTCGGAGTATATTTGTTTCTAAAACACTTAAACCAACCGTCTTTTACGGTCAACATTAGCAGCTTGGGATGAATTTACAAAGGTGTGGTGAAGTCTGCCTCTAATAACACTTCCCAGACAACCCATGAAACTAGGTTATACATATTAATTTTTTTTAAAACAAATTACACCTATAAAATTTAACTCTAACTGTGTATTATTATCATTATATTCTTTTTATCTTTATCTTTGTTTTACATAAAGCATTTTGAGCTACATTTATAACATCAATTGTGCTATATTCATTTAATTATTTTTAAATTTTTAAAAGTTTTTGTAACTTGAATTAGTTATTTGACATAAGTTCACCCAATTCTCATATAAAAACATTGCTGCTATTGAAAGTTATATTTTTTTCCTTATCAGAAGCAGCCTAGCAGTGCTTGGTTAGTACTATATTAATTTATTTGTTTACCGTACAGTAAAATCTAAAACTGTATTTGGCTAAGGGTGATCTGGTTGATACGGTATTTTACCTCAACTTACTCGCAACAGTCTACCAATCAAATATTACATTATTTATCAGTTATTATTACCAAAGTGGTTGTACATTGTCACATTCCATAATTAATACATTCAAATTTTAAAACATTAAAATTGTTGCACAATTCTAAAATATGCTAACAGCTCTGCCATGTGAAACTAGAATTCAACTCAACTACTAAAAAGGCATTTATATAGGACTTAGCATGGGTCTTACTTTGTCGAACGAAAGTAACTCTTCCATTTCCCGCAACATGTGTCACATCACAGTGGAATGTCTGGTAAGCATCCCAGTCTTGTTTCTTCACTTGGATTTGACTGACTCCCGTATAGAGGTTGCCATTCTTTACTGGAGGGTACTGAATGAATTCTGGCAAGTCAGCGCCATTTTCGTCCCATGCATAGGTCAGTGAGGAAGGTGTGAAGCCAGTGGCAAGGCAGCCAAGAGTGAACATGCCTCCAGTACCAGAACCACATTGCACCAGAGGAAACAGAGTTGGTCGAGTTGGAGTGGCTAAGAAAAGGAAAAACAAATGTGTTATTACAATGCCTAATTAAAAAGATAAGACATTTTTCACTTGGCATTAGTTAAAACAGAGAGAAGTCAACCGAACTGATTCAGTAATGTAACAAAGCACAGCATGGAAGGCAGTACCTTTAAAATGTTGAATGTCGAAATTTCAGTTAACCTCCAGACACGGACTTTTGTGTTTCTCGATCCCATTTATTTTGATGTCTTTTGTTGCACCAAACCCAAACCTCCCTCAATATTATTTGTCATAGTTATGTGCCATTCAATACATAAATAGGTAAAATAGTTTAACTGCATAACACTGACAATATGCATTAGTAAATTTTTGAATTTGAAGTAAAAGATGGTTTAAAGTCGGTAAACAATTATTAACTAAGTTGACTGCATATTCTTACAAAAACATATTTTTTTTGTTTCAGCAGTTATGTATGAGATTAAATACTGTTCTTACCTGATGAAATGGTTACCAGCGTACCCTTTCCCAGGTAGTCAAAAGCATTATAGTAACAGTGCTGAATCTACTTAGCTGTTCGTATGAAAAGGCTGCATCTACTAATAGCCAGCACCTTAATATTTATTTAATCCCACTGTTATAAAATCCACTGAAATGACCCAAAACACACTAGCCATAATTATCAATCATTGTGTTCAACTGAGAATATCGCTGTTTGACTTTTTACAGTACATGCTGTGTTAAAACAATTCCTTTTTGAATTCAGATTGAACATGATCAGACGTTCGGTGTAATTTAAAAAAGGCACTTCACAGTCTGAAAAATACCCTACTGTAGATTTTAAATGCTTCAAATCTTACCCGATGAGACTGTTACCATAGTGCCTTTTCCCCTATAGTCGAAATGCCCCAGCAGTCACAGTTGAGAGTCAATTCACACTTTTCATTAAAACTCTTTTCTCCAATAAGCCATTACTTCATGTCTTACAATTTGGTTTCAGCAACAGTTAAAAATCAAACTAAAATACACCACAGTTGATAGACTTGTGTTCAAACTGATCTAAACGCCTGAGACTTTTAAACTTTTGGCAAATTCTTTGTGAGGTCACAGTATAATGTTGGTGGTCTTATTGCTGGCAAGCGGTTGTGACTACAGGACTACAAATGAAGATATATTTTAGCAATGTAATTAGGAATTTTTGTCTAGTCAGAAACAATAAAATTACATACCTGAGGTGACGGTGACCATAGTGCCTTTTCCCCAGTAGTCAAAAGCGTAGTCACAGTGCAATAAATTATTAACCACTGCATACAAAAACCTGTTCGCAGATATCTACCCTTGCCATGGTAGTTTATTTCATGACAATCTACTTGTCATATTTTCTTTGGCTTTTGCAGATAGGAATTCAGAAGGGTCTACCGATTATAACGCATTTAATGTACAGTATCCAGAAATTAATGACCTGCATGGTGTCACGACTGTTTTAAGAAAATGCTGAAATTTTTTAAATCAAAATCAATACACAAGAGAGAGAAAAAAAAAGATTGCTTACCTGATGTAACTGTAACCATCGTGCCTTTTCCCCAGTACTTTAAATAGTTATCACAGTACAATACGGCAACACACCCAACATACAAGAACTAGCACCTCAGAGGCTTTTAATACCAATTAGATGAAAATATTCTATATTAAACAGTGTTATTATTAAAATTTCAATATGAAGACAAAAAAGCGTATTTTACCTGCTGTGACAGTCACCATTGTTCCTTTTCCCCAGTAGTCATAGTAATTGTCACAGTGACAGGTTTCAATAGCACTTCAGTGCAAAAAATGTCAGTTTGTATCATCAGATAAATTATGATACTTAATCCCAAAGCTCTGTATATAACTAAATATAACATTTTACCAGATATTTTGTTTTTTCTGCAGATTTTATCCTAGTTTAAGTACAGTTTAAACCAATATCAATAATAAACCAGAAAAATAGTGAATATTCCTCACTCAAAATATTTTGGATTATTACTCACCAGAAGTTACTGTGACTTGTGTCCCTTTCCCCCAGTAGTCAAAGTAGTCATCACAGTGATATATTACAATCTGCTTCCATTACAGATACTTAAAATGTTGTTTAAACCAAGAAACACAAACAGGTTTCACTGACAAAGCAATTCTCACTGTACCTTTATTAACCATTTCCCTTGAGATATTCTTTTTCCTGTGGCCTGGGTTATATAAAATTGAGTGTGTATGCCAGTGGTTAGGGAACACTTCCTCTTTATCAGACCCTCCTGTCAGCTCCAGTTCTGCAGTTCACACAACCAGATACGTTGGACTCAGCCAAATTAGTATTAAGCTTGATAGACGTTGATGATAATGATTTTTGCTCTGTTAAGTCCACATTTTCATTGTTTAGATTGATCTTATGTGGCATTAACTTGTGCCTTTCTGCCTGGAAGGCGGGATGTTTATCTAAAAAAACACTTTAACAGTTACAGCAAAACTGAGAGTTGTGCCATTTTTGATGTGGTCACAAAGAATGTAACTTAAACACATTATAGGTTATTTGTCCCTTTCCCTCTGATAAGACCCATAGGAGCGTACCAGTAGTCTCAGATGTACTGGAACTCCTTTCCAGAGACTTTGACAGTGTCCACCGTCATTAGTCTTTTGAGCTGTTTTCTCAATAATCTACCATGCCCCTATTTTTCCCAATAAGGAAACATGTCACCTAGTGTCACAGAGTGGCTGATTGATGTGTTTTTATTAGTTGTTTGGACAACAATGGAGCTCATGGCACAGAAAAGTAAGATAAATCAGGCTTTGGATACACAGACAATACTTTATAAGCATGCAGTCATTGGTGTTTTGGTCTTTTCATCGGATTTTTAAAATTTCTGCCTTTATCCTTAAAAGTCTACCCATATATCCACACCAGCCTCGTTCCTATGCTGACTTTGTTGCTCTATAGCAATATTAATATGCTCATGTTTGGCATGTATAATGTTCATTATCGTAAATGGCTGTAAGATCTTAATCTTGTTTGTGAATAAAAACAGTTCGCCAGCCTCTGTAGCTGAGCACCTGTCTAATGCTGCTGACATTGCAAAGAGATAAACAAGGATGGTTTGACAAGACAAACTCACAGTTTTGTCTTTTATAAAATGTTCTTCTTGTCTATGTTTCACCTTGTAGGAAAATATAGATAATTTCACGTGTATTCAACGTACCTTATTTAAAAGCTGTGACAGACTTTGTGACAGAATTTTTTATTCTGGCTAAGTAATAACACCAGCTGAGGTCTACCATAGGTGGTCAAATAAGGGAACAGCAAACACAGTGAGGGGATCTAGTGGACTTGGCCACAGTCACGAAGTGAACGTGTTTTTTCTCTCGTAAAAACTGTGCGGCTATAAATCAACACAAATCTAAATTGCTAACTCAACAAAAAAGTAAAGGCGGCTGATGTAACTGTTCATATCTGTTCACAAGTCTGAGAACAGAACAAACCCATATTACTCATAATATGAATGTATAGGACTGTTATTTAAGACATATTGTATTCTGCTTTCAAAAAGGCCAGCTTGTTCCTATTTTGGATAGTAAGTGTGCCGGAGCTGATATAGTAGACACATTGTACACATCTAACAAGCTCCTAAAAAGGTGATTGGGACCTTCAAGGAATGTGCTTATTACTTTATGGGTTTGTGAGATGCTTTTGAATGCACAACGCTTTGGAAAATATTCATGTGATCTTTTGACGATGCAGAACTCCAGTAGCCCTGCATAAGAGAAACAGAGTAGGACCCATTTTAAGGTTGATGTTGTTCATTATAGTTCTGCATGGTTTACCAACACTATAAAGATATTGCAATACCCTGCTGTTAAAAACGGTACTGTACTCCATTTTATTTTAATAAAAGCCGTATTTCTTGAGTTGCATCAGTAGCTGACAATCAGGGCAAGCCCATGGACACCACAAAGCCCGGCTCTAACAATTGTTGGAAACATAGATGCAGACCAAGGGAGCCAACAAGTCCAACTTGGTGAAGCATCTCGCCGACGGACAAGCCGACCTGTTCAAAGAATTCAAAGAGTGTCAATTTATTGAATGTGATAGATAACATAATACCCTCATGCCTACGCCCTGAAATATACTTTAAGTCAAATGAGTGTGATTTATTCTGTGACTTTTTTCACCCTCGGAGTTTGACGAGGCAATTAAGGGCAATGATAACTGTTTAATTTGGCTCTATCTTTTTAGCTAATTTACCATCTAATTTAACATCTCTATAGGCAAGGTTGCAAATATAAAGTTAACTATCAAAGAAATCACAGAAACTCAAGTATAGGGGACATCAGATTAATGCATACCATGTATAACTCTAATAACACTATTACCTTGATCTAATTATTTACAATAATCCAATTATTAATGTTATAAATGTACAAATTCATTGTCAAAAAACCTGCATGCATGAAAAAACAAAGAAACAAGAAAACACTTAACAGCACATAAACTGCAATTTTATCGAACATGAAAATAAGTAAACATAAATGACATTAATTGTAAGTCTCGCACTTCATGTTAATGAAGCTCAAATACAGGATTATTACCCTGCAAACTACAGTACTGCACTAAAGTAAACTGAAATGACTCAGTACACCTCCTTTGTGGAGGTCTGCGCTCTACTGAGCGCCTTTTCTAGTTTTGTATTTATTCAAATTAAATTAAAAAATGACAATTCATGAGAATGGGCTCTCTAAAAGTAGTTCACAATCTACATAGGCTATCAAACTGAAAACTGAAATATTAAAGTATAGAAACATTAACATAATTGAAACAGAATTTTAAGTTCAAAGTTCTGTTGTCTATTATTCCATTACTTCTCCTAATGTTTTAGGTTTTTGCTTTGGTATCGTTTCAGTATCTTTATTGAAATATTTAGGCAGGTATCATATCAAAGTCGTAGTTTTGGTGTCATGACAACACTTGTTTATTAATCAAACAGGACGTAGCTTTTTGTCATTTTCCTACTATAGAGGATTGCAAGGCCCTGGCCGTGACCCTGGGCTTTTTCCTTGCGTTTCCCCTTTTCCCCTGTGTTCCTGTTTTGTTTTCCTTGGTCTTACTTGTTTATGCCTGTGTGTCCGTGTCTGGGGTGTGGCTCTCCTCTGTCTCTTTCTCTCTCTCTCTGCCTCCCTCCTTCAGCTACCCACAACATATCAGCCAACACTTCTGCCTCTCATCTACTCATCAAGACTGCTGCACAAAATCCCAGGTCCCACAGTCACTCTTGGTGCTCACCTCACAACTAGCCTACTACAGCCACGTACAGCTTATTCCCTGTGCTTGCTTCCTTCTCCTTATTTACGCCTGTTTCCTTGTGTCCAGCCTCACTCCTTGCTCCTCATGTCTGCAAACCTGCTGTGTGCCACACTCCAGACCACATGACAATCATCTCCAGTTCCCTGTGCCACTACCCTTCTGCCTGCCTGCTTCACCCCGTGTCTCCAGTCAGGTCTGCACCTTCTCTCACCTCTCTGCACTCAAAGACTCTGCCAACCAGCTCAACAGGTCCTCCCCCCCGGGAAGTCAAGTCTCCCCAGTCCCCCTGCCTCACGGCAGCACCTCGGCCAGTTCTCCTCAGCCTCCCTGCCCAAAGCTTCACTCCTTTTCAGTCTTCCTCATAAATACCTGTTATATTTTGAGTCTGCGTGTTTTCGCGCCTTGCATTTGGGTTCCCTGTCTCTCGTGACAGAGAAGACCATATATGAGAATATTTAGGTAAATGTTCACCTTATAATTATTTTTCTCATTTTTCTTCTTATAACAAGAGACTTTTGTCATTATAACAAGAGATGTTGATATGTAATTTTAAGCTATGCAAGCAGCAAGGCTTTATAGATATCTATATCATATCCATAGTGCCGTGTGGCATCGTGAGACTGCAGGGACGTGCAGAAACCTTTAGACGTGCTCAAAGTTAAAAAGGGGCACATGGAACAAGATTTAAAAACCCCCACACACCAACATAATTTACAGCATAACCTGTTGAATTATAGCAACCCATATTCAAACAGATTGTAACATGAAATCTTACAACAAAACCGCATCCCTCTTTCCTTCCAACCCATGTCGATGTCTCCTAGCTTGTTGTTCCCTGCACACTTTCTGTTGGCTTTGGCTCAATGTCTTCCTCTTTTCCTCTTTGCTGTGTCTCCATCTCCTCATCTGACCAACCACTTTCCACTCACATGCCATCTGGGAAAAATGTTCTACTGCAGCACTAATCTATTCTTTTATTAACCATAATTAACAAATCTTGCACCTTATCAATAATAAACCCACCTTAAGTAATGACAGAAAATGTTAAAGAAGTAATAAATTGCAATATAGTGTTTATCATTGTTGTTGTCTATAACTGAATACCTTTGCAATATAAAGAACTGGTACATGTGCTCTTTTTAACCCAGCTGGTCAGGGATCCAGTGCCTTTAGCGGCCTCACGCAGCTCCTTTTCTTTTTGTTTTAACGTCCTCTATATTGGAGGCCTTTTGCACTGCAAAATGAAATGTCATGATTAATAAAAGATAATATGATACATATAAAAACATACAATTAAAACTGTGTAAAAAGCAAAGTGAACTTTTAATGAAAAAATAATCTCTCTTAAATAGCACTGAATCATCGCAATGTTATGGAATGGTATTTGATGGCAATGGATGTTATTCTGTCCTCCAAACCAGAAAAACAACCAAAGAACTACTGCCTACAATTTAGCCCAACGATTTACAAGAACCACTGCAGGACCACTGTTCAACTTATGTCGCATAACTGATGCAATATTTAAAGGTGACTCTGTTGTGTAGAAAACATGTTAAATGTTTAAATTGCACAGATACATACTAGCAAGATATGTACAGGTGAAACTACATAGCGTCTAAAGCACCAACAGGTTGGTAATCGCCAGTTATTAGTCGCTGTGCCATCAAGTGGGATTAACTAAATTAACGCTGCTTTAAAGTAAAATTATACATTCTCTATAACGGTGGACAGAAATACAATTCACCCATGACAAAAGGCATTAATTTAGATATATAAAATCAAGGCGCCCGTCAAAATCTGCTCATACTGTTTTCCCCTAGCAGCACAACTGTGTCGTTAGCTGGCGGCTAACCGCTGCTTGAACCGCGAAGAGTGCAAATAAACACAAATGTGCATGCTCACTTCGTCTTGTAAAATACAACAACGCGCAAAATAATACTGCTGCACACCCTACTTGCCAGTAGTTAAAGTTCCTCCTGCTGAGAATGAAATAAAACCCAATATTTCTCCCGCTGAGCGTCTGTCTGTGGCACCCTGGGTCCCAGCTGCAACTCCTTTAGAGGGCACGTCAAGGATGACCTCCGGTGAAAGGTCAAGATGTGACGTAAACTAAAATGTCCAATACTGTGGTTTATCCCCAAATACCTGCAAAAGTACTATTTATGATATCAACTAACATTCCTATTAGTCTCAGCTGTAGTGGGATATTAGCAGGTTAACACACAAAACTAAGATGGGGAAAAATTGCTCACAACATTACCCGCTAAACATGCATTGTTCCTTCTCCAGCTAGGCACCCCGGGAGGTGAATGAGCATAGAGCTCTGCGCAGGATTATCAGCTGCTGATTAACATCAACATCTTAACACTGATGTTGTGAGCATGTTAGCATGCGGACCCCAGCATTTAGCTCGGAGCCTAAATACAGCCTCCAGGGCCACTAGCTTGGCAGTCGACTGTTGGTCCTCTAAAATAATAGGTGAATGTTGGCCTGACCTTGAAATTTTGCAGAACTTCATGGCTTTTTGCGTAATGATAAACATGAGTTCTACAAAAAATTTTGTGTTCAGATAAACAGGTCTATAAGGCATGTATTAATGGAGTAATTTGTGTCTTTCAAGCTGATGAATGAGAGTAAATGCTACTTAAAAGATATCAGGATGACACTTTTTTTCTGTATAGCCTGATACATTTCAAAACTCTTCTTAGTGTGTGAATACTTTAAATGATTCCGTCTGTGCTCAATAGCAGTATTATACCACATGGCATCCCAACTCATCTAAAATAATATAGATTTTGATGAAATACTATAAAACATCAGGCTCAGTAAGCTTGAGGGAAATTGTGCCAAGGCACTGCATGGCAAAGCAAAGGCCACATGTTTAATGAGTGGGGCAGCTGGTGAAACAGTTGGTGGTGCATTGGTTAGCGCTGTGGCCTCACAGAAACAAGGTGCGGGGTTTGAAACTACCGGGTGGTACATGTTGTTGAGATTTGGGTGGTGTGCATGTCAGCTTTTCTAAGAGCCTCTGCGACCTACAGTTACCCATAACACCCTTCTCTGTGTTGGTCTGCAACATTTACGTGTATCCTGACTCTCAGTTAGCTGTCTGATAATCAACATACTCATAGCACTCATCATATACTAATTTTAAAATGGCATTACTCAGTGGTACTGGTTCAGACAGCGCTGCTGCATAAACAAATGCTTTGTGTCAGAATTTAATCGTTTAACTTTCCTGCTTTTGTGCAATATGTTATTAGTGCTTGCGTCTGAGCCTTTAGCTTCAATTCTAAAGTTTCAGTTTGTTAACTGGCTGCGGAAGCACCTGTTGTGGTGAAGATTGTTTCCTCTGGGTTACATAAATATTAACCAGTAAGGATGTTGTTAACCACAAGTCCAAAATGTACATGTTTTCTTTTCTCTTTTCATATTACCTTTAATTTAAATCTAGCAGAATTTGAGTTAAATACTGTATATATAGAAGTACATTTCAAGTTATGGGTAGGAAATAGTAGTTACTATGACAATTCAATAGTTATTGGATCCTTAATTCTTGACCCTTGATTCACATTTAAAACACTTTAATTGACCTGACATCAAACAAGTGGACCTTTTTTCATCTTTGTCTTTCAGTATATGAAATATATTCTACTTGCTGAGAAAAAAGATGATTAAGCTTTTCTGAGCTGTTTTGATTTTTCATGTTTTTTTCAGGAAAATCTGAAAAATATACAATTCCACTTAATGCAATTTACCCAATTTACCACTGAATATCACTTTTCTTTAGTGTCTACTAAATGTGGGTAATTTTGTCAGTATCTTCTGTTTTTCTTGAGACACGGTGACCTTGTGCATCAGTTCAGTATAGGTCAAGTTTTTGTATTGCCATATATCACTGTGTCTACTCCCATACACAGCAGTACATACTCATACAAAAACCTCTGCCTGATGGTGTGCGGTCAGTAGTTTGTACCGTACTCAGCAGGAGTATTTACCATATTTTAGTACCTTTTTACAGTAAAACTATGGAATCATGAAAGAACTTCCCACTTTTGCTCAATTTTATGTCAAGTTTTGAACCCAATCATTGATGTTTGGTTTTTGTTTATTTCTTTTTGTTTGTGAAATCACAATTTAAAAGTTTTTTATTTTTATTTTGTGAATATTTATATGATCCTCTGTGTGCTAAGGACACTGTATCTCCTCTAAGTTCAGGATGTCCTAACACAACCCTTTGTGTGAGAACACATTACTGTCAATCTTTAAATATCTGTGATTTCTTAAGAAGACTTTTGTTGGACATATACAGGCTTATAAACTTTTTTCTGTTGTCAACCCGCCCACCTGCTAGCATGACACACAAATGCTGTTGCTTTAACTAAAGTGTTTTTTTTTATATACAAGTAACGTTAAGATCTAGTCATGTGACAGGAATCAGCAGCACAATAATAATATTATCAAACAAAAACATATAAGAAATATTGATAGAAATATTGTTATTGATGTATATTGTGCAGTAAGACCATGGACAAATGATAATACATATTTCATACCAAGTATATTGTTTCAGGCATATCATCCGACTTTGCAGGCGGCTTAGTACTATTAGTGTAATTTTCTAGTGCTTTTGTCATGACAAATGTGTTTTTCCCTGTGTTCAGGATCATGCCTCGCCTTCCTGTTTGTTCGTCCATCTGCCTGCCCACTTTGCCATCTCATCTTCCACCACACAGGACTGAACGTCTCCTTGCTTCTCCTCACAGCGTCCTCTTCGACCCGCAGCCAGCCACCCTCCAGTCTTCCCCAGACTCTGTCCACCACCTCCACATACAATACTTGACCCACAGTCTCCCCAGACCTCTCCATCCAGTTAGCACCTCAACCCTCTCCCTGGCCATCATGACCACCACCCTTGCCTGCTTCTCACTCCACAGCTCTCCTGTCTACAGCCACCTTCCCTCAACTTCCCAGCCCAAAGCCCCGCTCTCCATCCAGTTATTTGAATAAATTCCCTGTTTCTGTTGAGACTCTTTGAGTTTATTGCCTCGTATTTGGGTACCGCTGTTTCTTGTGACACCTAATATTAGGTGTTAGTAGTATTTGTTTTAATAATTAATGAATCCCTAATTTATGACCAAAAGCTCACATTTAAAAATACTTTAAATAACATCAAATTAACTGTGATTAAATTAACTCTCTTATGTTTGCCTGTATATGATATATATATATACATATATTAGCTTAAAAAAAAGCTGTTATGAGGTGTTATGATTTTTTTCCTGTTTATTCAGGGTAAACCCATACATTATTCCATTGAATGTCCCTTTTCTTCAGAGTCTAGTGATTTTTGGGAAATTACCTGATCTTCTCTTTTTTGAGAGGCACAGGCAAGTTTGTGCTTCAGTTCAGTTCAGGACAGGGTTTTATATTACCATTTATCACTGTGGTTCCCATCATACACAGTGGCACATACTCATCAAAAACCTTTGCCTGATAAAGTGTATGGTTAGATTTTCTACTATATGTACTTAGAAGACACAATCATGAAACTGCAGTCTACTTTTTCTCAATTTCATCTTGAATTTGACCCTTTCAACCTTAATTATTCTGTGTTTTTGAACATCACATTTGTTAAATTTTGGTCATATTCAGCCACGCTAGCCGCATGGCTCTAGAGACGGCAAAGTTGGTCTCTTGGTTGGTCTGTCCATAACTTCGGTTCAGGCTGAAATATCTCAACAACTATTTGATGGATTAGGCTGGAAATTTCCATAGACATTCGCGGTCCCCAGATGATGAATCCCGATGACTGTGCTGATGCCCTGAATTAGTGAGACTGACCTTAGTCAAATACCTTGACAAGTATTGCTTGGATTTTCATGACATTTGGAATACATACAGAATAATGTAGGCCAGTTTTGATGGAAACAAACAGGCAGCAGAAAGCACTTTCATCTACTAACCTGTTTGGTTTGTATCAGCACCATACACAGCATTCCCTTCTTAGTGGAAGGACGTTTTTCTCACAGGATGTATCACTGTGGCTGCCAGTATTGTACACTGTAATATAACGCTGTACAGAAACTCCATCCTGCTCACTGGCTATCATGACACACAAATGCTTTTACTTTGAACTAGAGTCTTTTTACTGTAGTTTAACTACTAACATTAAGATGAAATTAAGTCACCACTGAGTTTACCACTGTTTACACAATGGTAAAGTTTACCAAGTTTACCATTACCACTGAGTTAAATCAACAGCGTCAAAGGAGTCCGGGTTAAGAACAGAATTCACTGTACAGTCACTGACTCGTCTCATACCACATTCATCACTGTTATTGAAATAATAACTGTTGGAAACATAATTTAACAATACCAATATATCCTTTGACAATAATCTGACATTCTAATCAGTCGTTCACGGGGAGCTTTGCTTAATTTATGATTTACAGGAGAGATACAGATGAGGTTTTACAGCATGGTTTTTGTTATGGTGTGTGACACGGTGTTACCCCAGCCACTAGTATAAACCACAGTGACACAAGCATTTCCCAAAACCTTACCACACTTCTCTGAGACCACACTATTTTCTGACTTGGTCAGGAAAACAAGGGAGTTTTCTGTTGAATATGTTTTGATAAAGGAGAGAGACATTGATTTACAAAAGTAAAAAACATAAAAGAGCAATTCTCTGTATGGCTATTTTTTTCATAATATGATTATCTCTTATTAAAGTCTCTAATGAAGCAGCTTCTACTTAAAAAGTGAACTCCAATTTTCAGCACAACATCTGAAAATTTTATAACATTAAATAAAGAGCAAACAGGAAATGGTGGCTGTTTGATCATTGAAACTTGATGTCCACTGAACCACTAATGAAAAGTGGACTCTTTTGAAAAGATGTCCACAAGTATGCGTTTGCCTGCCACTAACCTCAGAATAGAGAGACATGGGCCAAACCAGTGCCAACTGCTTCCACATCTTCTAGTCCTAGTTTTGGATCTGTGCTTATTAATGTCATTATTACTATTTTTTTAAGGCAAATTGTTGGACACTTTGTAGAATTTTAATTTCTTTTTTTCAGCGGTGGTTGAATCACAGTGAGATTTTGCTTCAATTCAGTTCAGGACAGAGTTTTATATTACCCTTTATAATTGTGGTTCCCATCACACACATTGGCATATTCTCATAAAACCTTTGCCTGATAAAGTGCATGGTTAGTTTTTCTACTATATGTACTTAGAAGACACAATCAAGAAACTACAGTCTACTTTTTCTCAATTTTATCTTGAATTTTACCATTTCAACCTCAATTATTCTGTGTTTTTGAACATCACATTTGTTAAAATTTGGTCATATTCAGCCACGCTAGCCGCATGGCTCTAGAGACGGCAAAGTTGGTCTCTTGGTTGGTCTGTCCATAACTTCGGTTCAGGCTGAAATATCTCAACAACTATTTGAGGGATTAGGCTGAAAATTTCTACAGACATTCGTGGTCCCCAGATGATGAATCCTGATGACTGTGCTGATGCCCCGAATTAGTGAGACTGACTTTAGACAAATACCTTGACAAGTATTGCTTGGATTGTCATGACATTTGGAATACATACAGAATAATATAGGCAAATTTTGATGGAAACAAACAGGCAGCAGAAAGCAGTTTCAACTAACCTGTTTGGTTTGTATCAGCACCATACACAGCATTCCCTTGTTAGTGGAAGGAAACTCCATCCTGCTCACTGGCTATCATGACACACAAATGCTTTTACTTTGAACTAGAGTCTTTTTACTGTAGTTTAACTACTAACATTAAGATGAAACTAAGTCACAGGAATCAGCAGTGCAAAAGTTTCCTAATGACTTTTTTTTTTTTTTTTAAATGATTAAGGGTTGGTAATTTTGTATATATTACAAAAACTGTCGTCACAATTATAAGAATAAGCAAATACTGTATATATGAATACAGTTATTTATATTCATTGTGCAGTAAAATTTCAATGAGAAAAAAAACTACTGTAGCATGAAACAAGATCATTAGGTTTGGTCAGGATGACACATATTTCATACTAAGGAAATTATTTCAGGTGTATCAGTGCATTCAGTGACATAAAAACAATACCCATCCACTTATTAAGCCTTTAATGCAGTACTTATCCATAATTTGCTTTATTTTATGACAAATTGAATCAAATGACACCTTTACTTGGGCTGACTTCATAATAAAGAAGGCAAAGCTTCTTAGGGTTGCACTGAGTGTTTACATGCACCTTCCATTCCCAGTATAAAGACCCGTTGCCTCTCTTGAGTGGTTCCTGTAACTGTGTGAATCACTATGCCAGCCCACCGAGAACACAGTAATACACCCCAATTCAAAAACCAGGGGCACAGTCTAGGTTGCCATACGCTTCTCTGTAGTACAATACAACAGTTATTCTTCCTTTTATTGAAATAGTTTAAAAGAAAATAAAACATTTTTGGGGATTGTAATGGATATTGTGAGTGATTGGTTTCTCTTTTTTACAAGTTCACATTGTTCAATGGCAGGATTAATAAACTGGATTTTTAATAAGCAACATGTACCAATGATTAAAGTCTTTCAATTACTTTATTATCATAGTCAATATTTGTGTGTTTTTTTTGCACTGTCAGCAAACACATAATATTGTATTTGTGAGGTTTTGTCATGTGGTATATTATACTATACATTACTGTACTATAATGCAACCAACTTTTTACTGTATATTAATAACATTAACTAGCCATTCACTGCTAATTACAGTCTCCCAAATTAACTTAATTCCTTTCCAAAATCCACCCCACACGTTTTAAAGTGTCTTCCTGAAACAAACATGAACAGTTTAAAGAAATGGGGAATAAAAAATATTAAAGTTGCCTCCTAAATTACCACTGATTTAAATCAGCAGTGTCACAGGGTCAACAAACACATCATAACACGTTACAGGACTATTGTATTGAATAGCATGAGATTTTAGATCTGTGACATTGTATATGTTGACTCAGTCTGGTCAAAGAGAGTCCGGGTTAGAACAGAATTCACTGCACAGTCACTGACTCATCTCATACTACATTCATCACTGTTATTGGATTGATAACTGTTGGAAACATAATTTAACAATACCAATATATCCTTTGACAATAATCTGACATTCTAATCAGTCGTTCACAGGGAGCTTTGCTTACTTTATGATTTACAGGAGAGATACAGATGAGGTTTTTACAGCATGGTTTTTGTTATGGTGTGTGACACGGTGTTACCCCAGCCACTAGCATAAACCACAGTGACACAAGCATTTCCCAAAACCTTACCATAGTTCTCCGAGACCACACTGTTTTCTGACTTGGCCAGGAAAACAAGGGAGTTTTCTGTTGAATATGTTTTGATAAAGGAGAGAGACATTGATTTACAAAAGTAAAAAACATAAAAGAGCAATTCTCTGTATGGCTATTTTTTTCACAATATGATTATCTCTTATTAAAGTCTCTAATGAAGCAGCTTCTACTTAAAAAGTGAACTGCAATTTTCAGCACAACATCTGAAAATTTTATAACATTAAATAAAGAGCAAAGAGGAAATGGTGGCTGTTTGGTCATTGAACTTGATGTCCACTGAACCACTACTGAAAAGTGGACTCTTTTGAAAAGATGTCCACAATTATGCGTTTGCCTGCCACTAACCTCAGAATAGAGAGACATGGGCCAAACCAGTGCCAACTGCTTCCACATCTTCTAGTCCTAGTTTTGGATCTGTGCTTATTAATGTCATTATTACTATTTTTTTAAGGCAAATTGTTGGACACTGTAAAATTTCTAATTTCTTTTTTTCAGCGGTGGTTGAATCACAGTGAGTTTTTGCTTCAGTTCAGTTCAGGACAGAGTTTTATATTTACCCTTTATAATTGTGGCTCCCATCACACACATTGGCATATTCTCATAAAACCTTTGCCTGATAAAGTGCATGGTTAGTTTTTCTACTATATGTACTTAGAAGACACAATCATGAAACTGCAATCTACTTTTTCTCAATTTTATCTTGAATTTTACCCTTTCAACCTTAATTATTCTGTGTTTTTGAACATCACATTTGTTAAAATTTGGTCATATTCAGCCACGCTAGCCGCATGGCTCTAGAGACGGCAAAGTTGGTCTCTTGGTTGGTCTGTCCATAACTTCGGTTCAGGCTGAAATATCTCAACAACTATTTGAGGGATTAGGCTGAAAATTTCTACAGACATTCATGGTCCCCAGATGATGAATCCTGATGACTGTACTGATGCCCCGAATTAGTGAGACTGACTTTAGTCAAATACCTTGACAAGTATTGCTTGGATTGTCATGACATTTGGAATACATACAGAATAATGTAGGCCAGTTTTGATGGAAACAAACAGGCAGCAGAAAGCACTTTCATCTACTAACCTGTTTGGTTTGTATCAGCACCATACACAGCATTCCCTTCTTAGTGGAAGGACGTTTTTCTCACAGGATGTATCACTGTGGCTGCCAGTATTGTACACTGTAATATAACGCTGTACAGAAACTCCATCCTGCTCACTGGCTATCATGACACACAAATGCTTTTACTTTGAACTAGAGTCTTTTTACTGTAGTTTAACTACTAAGATTAAGATGAAACTAAGGCACAGGAATCAGCAGTGCAAAAGTTTCCTAATGACTTTTTTTTTTTTTTTTAAATGATTAAGGGTTGGTAATTTGTATATATTACAAAAAACTGTCTTCACAATTAAAAGAATAAGCAAATACTGTATATATGAATACAGTTATTTATATTCATTGTGCTGTAAAACCATGGACAAATGACTCACGTAATTTCAATGAGAAAAAAAAACGACTGTAGCAGAGCATATGGTTTTTGTTATGAGGTGTAACACGGTGTATCCCGAGTTATAACTATAAACCACAGTGACACAAGCATTTCCCAAAACCTTACCATAGTTCTCCGAGACCAAACTATTTTCTGACTTGGTCAGGAAAACAAGGGAGTTCTGTACTGACTAGGTTTTAATAAAGGAGAGAGACATTCATTTAAAAAAGTAAAAAACATAAAAGAGCAATTCTCTGTATGGCTATTTTTTTCACAATATGATTACCTCTTATTAAAGTCTCTAATGAAGCAGGTTCTACTTAAAAAGTGAACTCCAATTTTCAGCACAACATCTGAAAATTTTATAACATTAAATAAAGAGCAAACAGGAAATGGTGGCTGTTTGGTCATTGAACTTGATGTCCACTGAACCACTACTGAAAAGTGGACTCTTTTGAAAAGATGTCCACAATTATGCGTTTGCCTGCCACTAACCTCAGAATAGAGAGACATGGGCCAAACCAGTGCCAACTGCTTCCACATCTTCTAGTCCTAGTTTTGGATCTGTGCTTATTAATGTCATTATTACTATTTTTTATAAGGCAAATTGTTGGACACTGTAAAATTTTAATTTCTTTTTTTTCAGCGGTGGTTGAATCACAGTGAGTTTTTGCTTCAATTCAGTTCAGGACAGAGTTTTATATTACCCTTTATAATTGTGGTTCCCATCACACACATTGGCATATTCTCATAAAACCTTTGCCTGATAAAGTGCATGGTTAGTTTTTCTACTATATGTACTTAGAAGACACAATCAAGAAACTACAGTCTACTTTTTCTCAATTTTATCTTGAATTTTACCATTTCAACCTCAATTATTCTGTGTTTTTGAACATCACATTTGTACAATTTTGGTCATATTCAGCCACGCTAGCCGCATGGCTCTAGAGACGGCAAAGTTGGTCTCTTGGTTGGTCTGTCCATAACTTCGGTTCAGGCTGAAATATCTCAACAACTATTTGAGGGATTAGGCTGAAAATTTCTACAGACATTCGTGGTCCCCAGATGATGAATCCTGATGACTGTGCTGATGCCCCGAATTAGTGAGACTGACTTTAGACAAATACCTTGACAAGTAATGCTTGGATTGTCATGACATTTGGAATACATACAGAATAATATAGGCAAATTCTGATGGAAACAAACAGGCAGCAGAAAGCAGTTTCAACTTGTTTGGTTTGTATCAGCACCATACACAGCATTCCCTTGTTAGTGGAAGGAAACTCCATCCTGCTCACTGGCTATCATGACACACAAATGCTTTTATTTAATCTAGAGTGTTTTTACTGTAGTTTAACTACTAATGTTAAGAAGAAACCAAGTGACAGGAATCCGCAGTGCAAAAGTTTCCTAATGACTTTTTTTTTTTTTTTAAATGATTAAGAGTTGGTAATTTTTTATATATTACAAAAAACTGTCTTCACAATTAAAAGAATAAGCAAATACTGTATATATGAATACAGTTATTTATATTCATTGTGCTGTAAAACCATGGACAAATGACTTTCATGTAATTTCAATGAGAAAAAAAACGACTGTAGCAGAGGATATGGTTTTTGTTATGAGGTGTAACACGGTGTAACCCCAGCTACCAGTATAAACCACAGTGACACAAGCATTTCCCAAAACCTTACCATAGTTCTCCGAGACCACACTATTTTCTGACTTGGTCAGGAAAACAAGGGAGTTTTCTACTGACTAGGTTTTGATAAAGGAGAGAGACTTTGATTTACAAAAGTAAAAAACATCAAAGAGCAACTCTCTATATGGCTATTTTTTTCATATGATGCAGCTTTTACTTAAAAAGTGAACTGCAATTTTCAGCACAACATCTGAAAATTTTATAACATTAAATAAAGAGCAAACAGGAAATGGTGGCTGTTTGGTCATTGAACTTGATGTCCACTGAACCACTACTGAAAAGTGGACTCTTTTGAAAAGATGTCAACAAGTATGCGTTTGCCTGCCACTAACCTCAGAATAGAGAGACATGGGCCAAACCAGTGCCAACTGCTTCCACATCTTCTAGTCCTAGTTTTGGATCTGTGCTTATTAATGTCATTATTACTATTTTTTATAAGGCAAATTGTTGGACACTGTAAAATTTCTAATTTCTTTTTTTCAGCGTTGGTTGAATCACAGTGAGTTTTTGCTTCAGTTCAGTTCAGGACAGAGTTTTATATTACCCTTTATAATTGTGGCTCCCATCACACACATTGGCATATTCTCATAAAACCTTTGCCTGATAAAGTGCATGGTTAGTTTTTCTACTATATGTACTTAGAAGACACAATCATGAAACTGCAATCTACTTTTTCTCAATTTTATCTTGAATTTTACCATTTCAACCTCAATTATTCTGTGTTTTTGAACATCACATTTGTTAAAATTTGGTCATATTCAGCCACGCTAGCCGCATGGCTCTAGAGACGGCAAAGTTGGTCTCTTGGTTGGTCTGTCCATAACTTCGGTTCAGGCTGAAATATCTCAACAACTATTTGAGGGATTAGGCTGAAAATTTCTACAGACATTCATGGTCCCCAGATGATGAATCCTGATGACTGTACTGATGCCCCGAATTAGTGAGACTGACTTTAGACAAATACCTTGACAAGTATTGCTTGGATTGTCATGACATTTGGAATACATACAGAATAATATAGGCAAATTCTGATGGAAACAAACAGGCAGCAGAAAGCAGTTTCAACTAACCTGTTTGGTTTGTATCAGCACCATACACAGCATTCCCTTGTTAGTGGAAGGAAACTCCATCCTGCTCACTGGCTATCATGACACACAAATGCTTTTATTTAATCTAGAGTGTTTTTACTGTAGTTTAACTACTAATGTTAAGAAGAAACCAATTGACAGGAATCCGCAGTGCAAAAGTTTCCTAATGACTTTTTTTTTTTTTTTAATGATTAAGAGTTGGTAATTTTGTATATATTACAAAAAACTGTCTTCACAATTAAAGAATAAGCAAATACTGTATATATGAATACAGTTATTTATATTCATTGTGCTGTAAAACCATGGACAAATGACTTTCATGTAATTTCAATGAGAAAAAAAACGACTGTAGCAGAGGATATGGTTTTTGTTATGAGGTGTAACACGGTGTAACCCCAGCTACCACTATAAACCACAGTGACACAAGCATTTCCCAAAACCTTACCATAGTTCTCCGAGACCACACTATTTTCTGACTTGGTCAGGAAAACAAGGGAGTTCTCTACTGACTAGGTTTTGATAAAGGAGAGAGACTTTGATTTACAAAAGTAAAAAACATAAAAGAGCAATTCTCTGTATGGCTATTTTTTTCACAATATGATTATCTCTTATTAAAGTCTCTAATGAAGCAGCTTCTACTTAAAAAGTGAACTGCAATTTTCAGCACAACATCTGAAAATTTTATAACATTAAATAAAGAGCAAAGAGGAAATGGTGGCTGTTTGGTCATTGAACTTGATGTCCACTGAACCACTACTGAAAAGTGGACTCTTTTGAAAAGATGTCCAAAAGTATGTTTTTGCCTGCCACTAACCTCAGAATAGAGAGACATGGGCCAAACCAGTGCCAACTGCTTCCACATCTTCTTTTCCTAGTTTTGGATCGGTGCTTTTTAATGTCATTATTACTGTTTTTTTGCTTGTTTTTTGAAGGCCAATGGATGCACACTTAGTAAAAATTTCATTTCTTTTTTTCAGCGGTGGTTGAATCATAACCTCAGCAAACGTTGTTCAATTTATTTGTGAGTTTGTATTTTAGCACCAGTATCATTTTGATTCCTCCGCTGAGCCTGGTGATCTCAGACAAATCCCACCACTGAAACAATGCTTTTTAAACATCAACTCCAAACTTAATCTTGAATGGAAGAAAAGCATTGTTGCACTGACCTCTGTGGGCCGAAATGTTCAAGTTTACTGCACTTGTGACCCCACTTAGCTGTGATGTAGCCTCAGACTACACTATGTTTTGACGTTTTGCATCTCACAGAGTGGAGACAGTTCACCCAAAAACCTGTAGATGGCAACAAAAGCAAATATTTCAGCTTGTGTAGTTCCTCTTTTAGCTCACCTCCACTCACAGAATGAACCTAGAAGCCAGTCCAGTGCTTCGGTTAAAAGTTTTGAGCTTATTGCACTATATCAGACATTAAGCAGGTTGTAAATTCAAATCTTGCGATAAGGCTTTAATGTTGGCCTGCATAAATCTGGTCCTATGAGCTCATTTTACAGTATTTTAGCAAGACTCACCACTAACAATACTTGTATACTGTGGATTTAACAGTCCTTTACTATTGAATGAAATGAGACAATGGGTCATATAACCTCTAAATGTCTTGTCTCCACTGCACACTCTCATGCTACTGCTCATGCCCCCATTTTACTAGCAAGTGCCATAGATATGTCATAAAAATAAAACAGTATCTTGCAATCTTGTCATATACAAGTGTTTTGTGTTCCCAGTCACATATCCTTTCCATTTAGTGACCAACCACTTAATCTTCACAAAGGCTTTCCCACAAGATGGTAGTCTTCACTCACTTTTCTCACTTCCATAAAGCAGCTGCTGTGAACCAAACGTCCCTCTAGCACATCAACAAGCTGACATTAAAACACACTTTAAGACAACTGAACTTGTTCATCTGGTAGCCTGATATTATCCTGAATTTTCAAACTGAAGACTTTTGACATTTTGTGCAAAGGAAGACTGAAAAATTTAGGATGTTATGGTTGAAAAAGGAAAGAATACAACAGACTTTTATTTAATATTATATACTGGTATATTTGTACAAGAATGATATGTTAGATGAACCTTTTCAAGGTTGCTGTGGTTTAAACGTATCTAATTTGAGTAGCAAAAAGTGGTAAACTATATAATATTGCTATATACGTTTAGTAAATGAATAATTAAAATGAAGATAATACAGTAAATGTTCTTAACTGCCGCGTTTTTGCAAATTTCTGGTATGCAGATTCTGTAAATGTTTAATTATATGTTACCACTATGTTACTTCTTGTTTTTCATATATTGGATTGTTTTGTCTTCATTCATTTTTTTCCCCTCAATTTTTGTGCATTTAATCCCACTGCTGTCTGAGAAGATGACTCTGCTGAATGCATGTGGGCTACTTCACGCCTGGGTACATGCTGATATGCAAATCTATAGACTGACAGACACGTCTGTTGCTTCGAGGAAGTTTATTTGTGTTTCTGACGGTTTCTACAAAGTTTCACTGCTGCAGCTGTGGTCCCAGAGGTGCAGAGAGAGGGGGAAGTGGCTCTCTAAAGACGACATGTTCAGAAACATAAGGGAACTGAAAAACCTTCAGAGCTTAACTGATAACAGAAGTTTTCAGTATGTTGTTTTGAAGTGGTTTTCCTTCAGATGTTCTTAGATCCCTATGTAGTGACTGAAATGACAATAAAACCCTCAAAAGCTTTTCTGTGTTTAAGCCCGCTAGCACTCATATTCATACTCACCTAAAAGTTTACGTGGCTCTCCAAATCTTAACCATTGTAAGTATCATATCTATTGAATTACTGGTGAAATAAAATATTATCATCGAAATGACCAAACATGAAAAGCAAAAATTTATTTAGTCAAATGTGAAATCCAAAACCATATAGAGAAAACATTGATTTCTGCTACAGTAGAAAAAAAATTATTTACTTAAGAAGAAAAAGTTAATACTAAACTTCACTAAAACATTTTTGTGACACTAAAAATGTTCAAGAAAAGTAATCAAGAACTTCTCTGATCATAATGTAACAACAGTACCCATTGCAGGGAAATGTATTCATGTCAGTAATTAAGACTTGCAGTATTATTTTAATTTGTACAGTTTACAGAGAAAATAATTTTCTAATGACATAGTTAATCATTATATATGGCGACCATTTTATAAAGCAAATTTACAGTAGAGTAATGCATAGAAAAAGTTTAAAACTAGAAAAAAAAGAAAACAAATGAAGTCGTCTGTGCTTTGCATCCATCTCATCCTTTATTGTCTCTTCATCTGAAAAAAGAACAAGAAAACATCAAACAATTTAAAAAATATAAATTCACTCGTCAAATAAAGGTCATTAAACTGTTTCACCCAGCTGGAAAATGGACACCAAAAGGGTTTCTGTGTCTTCAGTGGAGTTTGTATTTCTGGCCAGCAGATTTGCTGCAGGTGACGGGTCTTTCTTGTTTGTTATAACAAGATAAGGCTACTCACTAGTCAGAAAGAAGGATTTGGTGCCAATCAACTTTTCAGATATTGGTGATAATCAATGACATATTTGAGTTTTCTTATCTTATGTCGCTTTTGTCTAACTTTAATAAGCCAAATGGATGCATTCATTTGCATTACAGGTATCTCCCTTTCAGGATGATGCATTACATACTTGGTATTATACAAAGTGGACAAACCTGGAAAAGTTGACTGTCCATCACAAGCACAAACAGAAAATCCCTATTGTTCATATTAATGTCTCTGGGCAAATAACAGTCTTTTCTTCCTCTGCACAATCTTTTTTGTGATGATGGAGACAAATCTGTCGCACTCAGAAAAACTATGCAAAGATGAGCAGGTCAAAAAAATCTTCCCTTTATGTGTGGCATTTTTATTGTTTACATGACTGGGCTCTACTTTACTTGTAATGTACTTAATACAATAATATGCAGTGGATATATTTATTCTTGTAGAGTCTTTAGAACTTAGTATAAGTGAAAAGCAGGAAAAAGCCTGCATTTTTACCTTGACCAGGCTGAATATCATGTTATAGAAGAGAGAGGATATGAAGAGAAAAATGAAGGAGGAGGTTGTGGACCACAGACTGCTGAACTCGTCCTCTTCAATGGCATCGTCTGTGCAGTTCAGACCAAAATTCAGTTTTGGCTCTGAGAAATCAAAGAAGAGGAAGGTATAAGTGGTTAGACGAGGTGTGTCTGTGTGTGTGTGTGCGTGTGTGTGTGTGCGTGCGTGCGTGTGCGCGCGTGTGTGCGTATGCTGACAAAAGTTTTTAGTAAGATAACACATAGACACCACTGTCTTTCCTAAATAGTGCTAATAAACTAGAATAAAGCATTATTCACTCTTTGATCACTGTCATGTGTGGATGTTGATTCAGAGGAATAGTACAGTACACTACTCTGAGGCTTCACTGAAAACTACTCGTACACAGTGATTCTTTGTGCTGGCTTTTCATTTTGTATTGAAACATTGAAGTCATTCATGGACATGTAACAAAAGTGTCTCCATGCAACATTTATTTAAAACAGTCAGCACATTTATCAAGCTGTTAGACAGTATGACAAATACAATATGAGGACAAACAAAGCTAAATTGACATGTGGACTCTTATTTGTACAATCTCGAAGGTAGATGACATCACAGAGTGCACAGGTTCCCATGGCAGAGAGTACACACAGAGACAGAACGACATATTAGCACAAAATAGCACATTAATAGCCGATTCCACTAATTGTCACATTCAGCTGAGTTACCGATGGTCTTAGACACTCCTACTCGTTGAATGGACAAATTGCCAGCAGCCTTGACGTTGCAGGTGAATATGCCTTCCTGGTCCCATCTTTCCTTGGTGGTGATGTAAACACTTGTAACTAAGTAGCCCTTTTCGGTCATCTTTGGGGAGAAGTTGATGCCATCATTGTAGACACCGTTGGTTTTTCCTTTATCTTCTGACCAGGCGATGTAGTAATCCTGCGGCGCAGGACTGGAGACCAGACACACCAGAGTGACATCGGCTCCCTGGCCGATGTCCCTCTGTGGGAGCATGTGGACTGTCACTTTTGGTGATTTCCCATCTGAAAGAAACACTTGGTTTACCAGGGAGGTTCAAGTATAAGCTAGACATTTGCTTTTACTGTATGACATGTTTGTGTGCGAAAGTTGGCTTCATCCCCCAGGTACACAGATTAGCGTGCTCCCGGTCCGTGTCCATCACTCAGTAACATACCTCCTTTTTGGCTAGTCAGTTCTTGAATTACTGGCGGCATATTGTCTATAGTGGCAGAACAGCGCACTTTGGTGACTTCCCGCCACTCATTGCCAGGAATAGTCGCTTTGCTGGTTTTGCTGTGCTGACTGCCTTCAGACTTTGTTTCTTCAACAAGGTTTTTGGTAGAATTTTGGTTATTAATTTGCCATGTGATTTGAGTTTTATCTACAATGGCCTTGTCTTGTCCAGTGATGACACAGGCCAGCTCTGCCTGGTTGTTGAGGTAAATTTGTTTGAGATCTGGTGGGTTCAGCGTCACTGTGATAAGAGCTATATGAGGGAGAGCAACAGAGAAAAGGGGGTCAAAACCATTTTCTAACATCTGGATGATTGGAAAAAAGTTCTTGACTTCGTGTCATTTGTGTCAAGATCCAGCATATACTATTTAATGTCACTATTTAGTAATGATGGCATTGTCACTGTACCTTTATAGATCTTTTGTACATATATTTTTCCACCGTAAGTTGCCTCACAGGTATAAACAGATTTACTTTCCCAGTCTTTGTTCTCGGCCTTCATGACACTGACAGCTTTATGTAAAGATCCAACTTTTTGGATGGCACTTTGAATGTAGTCATTCACCTCTGCGTCATTCTTTTTCCATTTAAATGAATCAAGCGTTCCATTGCGAATGTCCTCAATTGTACAGATCAGGACCTGTTTGTCTTCACTCGGCGCAGATAGCAGAGTCATTTTTAAAGGGTTGGTCTCTGAAACTGCAGAGTTACAGTGATTAATTTTTACATTATATTTACATTATTTTTGTCTTTCTTCTGCAAGTGACCAGACGTTTGGCTCAAAGGAAAATAAAATGTGTCAGACAGACAAAGGAAATGTCACAATAATAATATATTAATAAATATTGCTGAACATTTGTATTGGAGCAAGATGAAAGGGGAGGGCATGTTGACCCATTACACACTAAGGAAATTAGAGAGACATGTTAGCAAATTGAAAATTGAAAAATCACATACTTGGCACTTGCAGGCTTTGGGAAACTCCGTTATGAGTTACCGAACATTTAAAAGACTTTTTTGAGTCCCAGTCAGATTTTGATACTTGGAGCACACTGGCTGTTGTATATTTGTTGTTTTTCTCAGTTGGAGGATATTCTTTTGAAGTCAGGTTGGTCCCGCTGACATCAGTCCACTGGTAAGCAAGAATCTTTGGGGAGAAGTCTTGTGCAAGACAACCAATGGTGATTTCATTTTGACGTCCAGGTTGGCACTGAATCAAAGGGTACAGAGTCGGAGTTGCAGGTGATTCTGTGAAAGAGTTTTATAAGTTTAAATTCAAGTAAATTGAGAAACACAGATAATAATTGCTCTTCTGAAAAGCTGATCACAGACAATGATTCAACCTCTGAATGAGATAAGACCCAAAGTGTTCAATGTTAAAAAAATAAATGACTAAATTTGACTTTATGAAATAAATCATCTAATGAATACAAGATATACCAACTTTGAAATAATAAAAAAAATACATTTTTTAAAACTCAGTTTACGTTATCAAATGTTATTTCATGTTTTTTATTTTATATTTATTGGATTATTTCGCAATACTGAACACATTGTACCAACTGAAACATGAATTGTAACTTAACCATTTTGTAGGAGCATTGGCAGGTTTATCTTAGCAATCATATACAAACAAGAATTTAATAAAAAATATTGTTAAAATAATGGCTAAAATTATTATCAACTTGTCAGTATGTGACTTGTCTATTTGAATGATGAAACTGAAGAAAGACAGATGTCGTCATCATTTTTAATCAGCAACAATAAAGTAGGATCTTAATTAATTAATGAATCATTTTTGTTTGTCTGTTTAGCTCGGAGATAAACAGACTGAATCTGAGTGCGTTAATACAATGGCACCAATATTTCAAACCCAAAACTCCTGCTTTTATTTACTGAACCAACATAATATAATAAATCCATGAATTTTTTTTCTTACCATGCTACATTAAATTTACTGAACGTTCTGTTTTTCTTTTTGTTTTACAATAAATCTATAAACCAAAAAAGTTGAATTACAAAGAACAAGTAAGTTGAGTCTTCCAAACTCTAAATTTCATTTTTGCTCTTTTAAAAGTCAGTGTGTTATGGTGATTCACTATAAACTATATATCAAAAGTATTTACTTTTGAATGTCTTTGTTCAGTGTTCAGGTGTTTAAAAAACGCATTATGTCCCTCCCTGAATTTAAAGCAAGTATAACTCATGTAAAATATATATTCCTGTGTTCACATATATAGTAACTTATTATAAAAATAATGCAGGTACGGTATGGTGTATAATGATACTCCACAGTAAGAAAAAAGTAATTGAATAATAATGTGAATAAAAAGACATTCATTAGTAACAATCACAATCCAGCTGAATAAAATGTAAGATCAAATCAAACCACCTCCAGCTTTACATGATAATGCCAAAGAAGAACTTTTGGAAATGCTTTCTAAGAAACAGCTGCGTTAAAAACATGTTGACGTTTCTGTTTTATCTGCTCCTACTGATCAGTACAAACTGGACAAAGACCATGACTTAAACTTCTCTATCATCAGTAATCACGTTTTAAATGTAAAATAAACTGATCAAGACAAATATTGTGTTTAAATGTGGCTTACCTGATTGTACTGTGACTAGAGTCCCTTTACCCCAGTAGTCAAAATAATCACAGTGCTGCATCTCCATTCACTGCTTGAACAAAAACCTGAAGCACAAGAAAACCCTTCAATAAGTGTATGAAATGCATAGAAATCCTGGTAAGTATGATACCCTGGTGTATTCCTGCCACTATGTCTTTTGCATTGATTCTTAATCAGTTCTTAAACTTAAGATTTACTGGAAGAACACATTTACATCTCTGCACTGACTTTGACTTTAAACTACTAATGAACCAACTTTTAACCATTATTCCACTTTAAAAAAAATGACAAACAAGGTAGTTACCTCATATTCTGATGAGAAATATTTTGTCCTGTCCTTTTTTTTAATCACAAGAATGGATGAGTATAAGATTTTTGCTCTTAGGATTTTGTATGGATGTATATCTCAGTGTACCAGCCAAACACAATGATCAACACAAATACAAAAACCAAACACTGTTTCCTGCACTGGAGAGTAAGGGGGCCTATAATGTCATGTGAGGTTATAAGATGGCTAATTTGCATTTTCATTATACTGCTTTTTAAATCAGTTTATCAGGTTTTTTAAAGAACTAATAATTTAACATTAGTTTGCATTATTATCCATGCCATGTCTTATGTATATCTACTAATCTGATGAACTCAAACTAAGAATGAGGTGAGTTTTGAACATTTTTTTTTAGACTTGAGAGACTTGAGGAGCCCTGAACAAACCACATTCAAATGGAAATAAACAATAGATAATATTTTTAATGATAATTATTTAATGTTGTTATAAAATTGCTCAGTAAAACCATAAAAACAATGAAGAATGTTTAAATCTGATTGGAGCTTAGTTTAATTTGCTCCTTTTGGCAGGCCTTCAGTAGATACGAGGGATCAAGAAAGACTGAGATAATGTTGTGTTATAGTTGTTAAGGTTAAAGTGCTGCTCAGCCTCATAACAAGAGATGATCAACCTGAAGGTATGTGAACTCCATTTTTTTTTCAGTTTAGGACATGTTGTGAAAGAAACATAGTGTGAGGAAATGCATAAAAAAATTTCAATGGGGGTGGAGTATTTAAACTTTCAGACTGACATAGTGACACCTGCAGTGGTTTGTGTACAGCTCTGTGGATTCCTGTCTCGCTGTGGCGCTCGAGGACAGTTATAAACAGCAGAATCTTCAGTCTTCAGACTGTTCATCTGCAGATACACCTGGCCCACGTTGTTGTCTCTGGAGATGGTGAAGCGATTCTGGACAGACGTGGAATAAGCTTTAGTGCTTCCACTCGGAGCAGAAATGTAGGCAACCCACTCCAGGCCTTTTCCTTCAGCCTGTCTGATCCAGCTGATATCAGCATCGTCATCTGATGTTCCCGCATATGTACAGGTCAGTTTGTGGGATTCTCCATGCCGCTTTACCACTGGTTCAGATTCTGTCAGAGCCTGACTGCAAGCGCCTGAGGAAGAAAAGCAGTTTGATTAGAACAGAGCCAAACAAAAGCTTGAGATAGAAAAACAAGATTGCAGGAGTATGGTATTCATTGTGAAAATGTGTTGTATATCTGGTAAGTGGTTTGGTCTCTTCTTCAGTTTGTAGTGAGATATATAAAGATGGATAAAAGTGATAATAGAGTGATAAGAGTGATTGAATAAGAAATGAGATAAAGGTCAATAATCTAGTAGTGCCTGAGTCCAAGAATTATATATATATATATATATATATATATATATATATACATATATACACATATTTCTAGCAATGAAACTGCTACTCATCTGTTTTCTCTGGCATTAAATACAGAGTAAGCTTGCAGCAGCATGATACTAAGTTATAAGGTTATTTCTATGTTTTATGTCTATTTTTTTGTCTTTACTTGAGTACAACCTGTAGGTTTACTGTCCTTTTTGCATCTGAGAGAGAAGAAATGAACTTTTATTGCCCACGTCTACTGATGGGGAAAACAAACGAAGCCTGCAAAGTTGATTTTTTCTTCTTCTTTTTTTCTTTAGCAATGATTCATTACAAACAAGAATCCATCATACACTGGTGTAAGAAAAAGAAGGGACAAGCTGAAAATAGAGTTAATAATACCGAAATCCATGTGAGAATATTATGCAAGCCAAATATACTATAGTGCAGCACTTCATGAAAAATCTGAAGCTGTTTATTACTGATAAAAAATCAAGCTGTAGAGGAAGGATGTTAAATGCTTGATTTGTAGTTCTGAGTTCTGTTTCTACAAAGTTTCTTGTGTGGTCCGAGAGGTGCAGAGAGAGTGGGGAGTGGCTCTCTAAGGATGACATGTTCAGAAACACCATTGATCATTGAAATGATTAACAAACAACAATTATGCATATTAAGATAAATAAACGTTTTTTAAAAATCTATTCACTATAAATGCAATGCAGTTAGCCATTGTGATGCATATCTGGATGAGAGCTGTTTTTAAACAGCTCTTTATATCTTTGTGGCATCAATATATTTTCAAAGAGACATGTTACTGGCAAAAAAAAAAAAAATCCTTTTCAAACTCTGTATCTATTTTCTTATTAATTAAATTAGAAATCCGTTTTATGGATTTTCAACTTTCGTACTACTTTTACTACAAATTTTTGAATCCTCATATTCAAATTAGATTTAGATATTCAAAATTTAAACCCAGTATCATAAACTAAATGCAGTTATTTTAAAGAGTAAGTGTGCAAGCTTTCAACTTCTCAAAAGTCTTCAAGAAACCCTGAACAGAAACTTGCTGTATTTAAAATATAGTAATGATATCAATAAATAAAAAGTGATACGATAGAGCTCTTACAATCCTAATAAAACATCTATTTTGTCGCTGTTGTCGTTGTCTTGTTTGGT